>NC_064618.1:34105212-34406150 GCF_023898315.1 Schistocerca nitens | reverse complement strand
AGATTCCGATGCACCAGTGCAGGTTTACAGTATCCCTTGGACATTCACATTGACGATGAAACACAGATATCGCATCGGGATTGAATATAAAAGGGCACAATGCCGACTTAACTACAAGAAAAGTGAATCTTCTAAGAGTTTGTGCTTTGAGCGGCTCCTGGGAGACCAGTATTAGATTCCGATGCACCAGTGCAGGTTTACTGTATCCCTTGGACCTTCTCATTGACGATGAAACGCAGAAATCGCATCGGAATTGAATATAAAAGGCACAATGCCGACTTAAGTACAAGAAGAGTGAATCTTCTTGGAGTTTGTGTTTTGAGCGGCTCCTGGGAGACCAGTATTAGATTCCGATGCACGAGTGTAGGTTTACTATATCCCTTGGACCTTCACATTGACGATGAAACACAGAAATCGCATCGGAATTGAATATAAAAGTCACAATGCCGACTTAAGTACAAGAAGAGTGAATCTTCTAAGACTTTGTGCTTTGAGCGGCTCCTGGGAGACCAGTATTGGATTCCGATGCACCAGTGCAGTTTTACTGTATCCCTTGGACCTTTAAATTGTCGATGAAACACAGAAATCGCATCGGAATTGAATATAAAATGCACAATGCCGACTTAAGTACAAGAAGAGTGCATCTTCTAAGAGTTTGTGCTTTGAGCGGCTCCTGGGAGACCAGTATTAGATTCCGATGCACCAGTGCAGGTTTACTGTATCCCTTGGACCATCACATTGACGCTGAAACACAGAATTCGCATCGGAATTCAATATAAAAGGCACAATGCCTACTTATGTAGAAGAAGAGTGAATCTTCTAAGAGTTTGTACTTTGAGCGGCTCCTGGGAGACCAGTATTGGATTCCGATGCACCAGTGTCGGTTTACTGTATCCCTTGGACCTTCACATTGACGATGAAACACAGAAATCGCATCGGAATTGAATATAAAAGGCACAATGCCGACTTAAGTAAAAGAAGAGTGAATCTTCTAAGAGTTTGTGCCTTGAGCGGCTCCTGGGAGACCAGTATTGGACTCCGATGCACCAGTGCAGGTTTGCTGTATCCCTTGGACCTTCACATTGACGATGAAACACAGAAATCGCTTCGGAATTGAATATATAGGGCACAATGCCGACTTAAGTACAAGAAGGGAGAATCTTCTAAGAATTTGTGCTTTGAGCGGCTCCTGGGAGACCAGTATTGGAATCCGATGCAGCAGTGCAGGTTTACTGTATCCCTTGGACCTTCACATTGACGATGAAACACAGAAATCGCATCGGCATTGAATATAAAAGGCACAATGCCGACTTAAGTATAAGAAGAGTGAATCTTCTAAGAGTTTGTGCTTTGAGCGGCTCCTGGGAGACCAGTATTAGATTTCGATGCACCATTGCAGGTTTACAGTATCCCTTGGACGTTCACATAGACGATGAAACACAGAAATCGCATCGGAATTGAATATAAAAGGGCACAATGCCGCCTTAAGTACTAGAGGAGTGAATCTTCTAAGAGTTTGTGATTTGAGCGGCTCCTGGGAGACCAGTATTAGATTCCGATGCACCAGTGCAGGTTTACTGTATCCCTTGGACATTCACATTGACGCTGAAACACAGAAATCGCATCGGAATTGAATATAAAAGGCACAATGCCGACTTATGTACAAGAAGAGTGAATCTTCTAAGAGTTTGTGCTTTGAGCGGCTCCTGGGAGACCAGTATTAGATTCCGATGCACGAGTGTAGGTTAACTGTATCCCTTGGACCTTCACATTGACGATGAAACACAGAAATCGCATCGGAATTGAATATAAAAGGCACAATGCCGACTTAAGTACAAGAAGAGTGAATCTTCAAAGAGTTTGTGGATTGAGCGGCTCCTGGGAGACCAGTATTGGATTCCGATGCACCAGTGCAAGGTTACTGTATCCCTTGGACCTTCACATTGACGATGAAACACAGAAATCGCATCGGAATTGAATCTAAAGGCACAATGCCGACTTAAGTACAAGAAGAGTGAATCTTCTAAGAGTTTGTGCTTTGAGCGGCTCCTGGGAGACCAGTATTGGATTCCGATGCAGCAGTGTCGGTTTAGTGTATCCCTTGGACGTTCACATTGACGATGAAACACAGAAATCGCATAGGAATTGAATATAAAAGGCACAATGCCGACTTAAGTACAAGAAGAGTGAATCTTCTTGGAGTTTGTGCTTTGAGCGGCTCCTGGGAGACCAGTATTCGATTCCGATGCACGAGTGTAGGTTTACTGTATCCCTTGGACCTTCACATTGAGGATGAAACACAGAAATCGCATTGGAATTTAATATAAAAGGCACATGCCGACTTAAGTACAAGAAGAGTGAATCTTCTAAGACTTTGTGCTTTGAGCGGCTCCTGGGAGACCAGTATTGGATTCCGATGCACCAGTGCAGGTTTACTGTATCCCTTGGACCTTCACATTGACGATGAATCACAGAAATCGCATCGGAATTGAATATAAATGGCACAATGCAGACTTAAGTAAAAGACGAGTGAATCTTCTAAGAGTTTGTGGATTGAGCGGCTCCTGGGAGACCAGTATTGGATTCCGATGCACCGGTGCAAGGTTACTGTATCCCTTGGACCTTCACATTGACGATGATCCACAGAAATCGCATCGGAATTGAATCTAAAGGCACAATGCCGACTTAAGTACAAGAAGAGTGAATCTTCTAAGAGTTTGTGCTTTGAGCGGCTCCTGGGAGACCAGTATTGGATTCCGATGCAGCAGTGTCGGTTTACTATATCCCTTGGACGTTCACATTGAAGATGAAACACAGAAATCGCATCGGAATTGAATATAAAAGGCACAATGCCGACTTAAGTACAAGAAGAGTGAATCTTCCTGGAGTTTGTGCTTTGAGCGGCTCCTGGGAGACCATTATTAGATTCCGATGCACGAGTGTAGGTGTACTGAATCCCCTGGACCTTCACATTGACGATGAAACACAGAAATCGCATCAGAATTGAATATAAAAGGCACAATGCCGACTTAAGTACAAGAAGAGTGAATCTTCTAAGACTTTGTGCTTTGATCGGCTCCTGGGAGACCAGTATTGGATTCCGATGCACCAGTGCAGGTTTACTGTATCCCTTGGACCTTCACATTGACGATGAAACACAGAAATCGCATCAGAATTGAATATAAAAGGCACAATGCCGACTTAAGTACAAGAAGAGTGAATCTTCTAAGAGTTTGTGGATTGAGCGGCTCCTGGGAGACCAGTATTGAATACTGATGCACCAGTGCAGGTTTACTGTATCCCATGGACCTTCACATTGACGATGAAACACAGAAATCGCATTGGAATTGAATATAAACGGCCCAATTCCGACTTAAGTACAAGAAGTGTGAATCTTCTGGGAGTTTGTGCTTTGAGCGGCACCTGGGAGACCAGTATTGCATTCCGATGCACCAGTGCAGGTTTACTGTATCCCTTGGACCTTCAAATTGACGATGAAATGCAGAAATCGCATCGGAATTGAATATAAAGGGCACAATGCCGACATAAATACAAGAAGAGTGAATCTTATAAGAGTTTGTGGTTTGAGCGGCTCCTGGGAGACCAGTAATAGATTCCGATGCACCAGTGCAGGTTTACTGTATCCCTTGGACCTTCACATTGACGATGAAACACAGAAATCGCATCGGAATTGAATATAAAAGGCCCAATGCCGACTTAGGTACAAGAAGAGTGAACCTTCTAAGACTTTGTGCTTTGAGCGGCTCCTGGGAGACCAGTATTGGATTCCGATGCACCAGTGTCGGTTTACTGTATCCCTTGGACCTTCACATTGACGATGAAACACAGAAATCGCATCGGAATTGAAAATAAAAGGCACAATGCCGACTTAAGTACAAGAAGAGTGAATCTTCTAAGAGTTTGTGCCTTGAGCGGCTCCTGGGAGACCAGTATTGGATTCCGATGCACCAGTGCAGGTTTACTGTGTCCCTTGGACCTTCACATTGACGATGAAACACAGAAATCGCTTCGGAATTGAATATATAGGGCACAATGCCGACTTAAGTACAAGAAGAGTGAATCTTCTAAGAGTTTGTGCTTTGAGCGGCTCCTGGGAGACCAGTATTGGAATCCGATGCAGCAGTGCAGGTTTACTGTATCCCTTGGACCTTCACATTGACGATGAAACACAGAAATCGCATCGGCATTGAATATAAAAGGCACAATGACGACTTAAGTACAAGAAGAGTGAATCTTCTAAGAGTTTGTGCTTTGAGCGGCTCCTGGGAGACCAGTATTATATTCCGATGCACCAGTGCAGGTTTACAGTATCCCTTGGACATTCACATTGACGATGAAACACAGATATTGCATCGGGATTGAATATAAAAGGGCACAATGCCGACTTAACTACAAGAAAAGTGAATCTTCTAAGAGTTTGTGCTTTGAGCGGCTCCGGGGAGACCAGTATTAGATTCCGATGCACCAGTGCAGGTTTACTGTATCCCTTGGACCTTCACATTGACGATGAAACGCAGAAATCGCATCGGAATTGAATATAAAAGGCACAATGCCGACTTAAGTACAAGAAGAGTGAATCTTCTTGGAGTTTGTGTTTTGAGCGGCTCCTGGGAGACCAGTATTAGATTCCGATGCACGAGTGTAGGTTTACTATATCCCTTGGACCTTCACATTGACGATGAAACACAGAAATCGCATCGGAATTGAATATAAAAGTCACAATGCCGACTTAAGTACAAGAAGAGTGAATCTTCTAAGACTTTGTGCTTTGAGCGGCTCCTGGGAGACCAGTATTGGATTCCGATGCACCAGTGCAGGTTTACTGTATCCCTTGGACCTTTAAATTGTCGATGAAACACAGAAATCGCATCGGAATTGAATATAAAATGCACAATGCCCACTTAAGTACAAGAAGAGTGCATCTTCTAAGAGTTTGTGCTTTGAGCGGCTCCTGGGAGACCAGTATTAGATTCCGATGCACCAGTGCAGGTTTACTGTATCCCTTGGACCTTCACATTGACGCTGAAACACAGAATTCGCATCGGAATTCAATATAAAAGGCACAATGCGTACTTATGTAGAAGAAGAGTGAATCTTCTAAGAGTTTGTACTTTGAGCGGCTCCTGGGGGACCGGTATTGGATTCCGATGCACCAGTGTCGGTTTACTGTATCCCTTGGACCTTCACATTGACGATGAAACACAGAAATCGCATCGGAATTGAATATAAAAGGCACAATGCCGACTTAAGTACAAGAAGAGTGAATCTTCTAAGAGTTTGTGCCTTGAGCGGCTCCTGGGAGACCAGTATTGGATTCCGATGCACCAGTGCAGGTTTGCTGTATCCCTTGGACCTTCACATAGACGATGAAACACAGAAATCACTTCGGAATTGAATATATAGGGCACAATGCCGACTTAAGTACAAGAAGAGAGAATCTTCTAAGAGTTTGTGCTTTGAGCGGCTCCTGGGAGACCAGTATTGGAATCCGATGCAGCAGTGCAGGTTTACTGTATCCCTTGGACCTTCACATTGACGATGAAACACAGAAATCGCATCGGCATTGAATATAAAAGGCACAATGCCGACTTAAGTATAAGAAGAGTGAATCTTCTAAGAGTTTGTGCTTTGAGCGGCTCCTGGGAGACCAGTATTAGATTCCGATGCACGAGTGTACGTTTACAGTATCCCTTGGACCTTCACATTGACGATGAAACACAGAAATCGCATCGGAATTGAATATAAAAGGCACGATGCCGACTTAAGTACAAGAAGAGTGAATCTTCTAAGAGTTTGTGCTTTGAGCGGCTCCTGGGAGACCAGTATTGGATTCCGATGCACCAGTGCAGTTTTACTGTATCCCATGGACCTTTACATTGACGACGAAACAGAAATCGAATAGGAATTGAATATAAAATGCACAATGCCGACTTAAGTACAAGAAGAGTGAATCTTCTAAGAGTTTGTGCTTTGAGCGGCTCCTGGGAGACCAGTATTAGATTTCGATGCACCATTGCAGGTTTACAGTATCCCTTGGACCTTCACATAGACGATGAAACACAGAAATCGCATCGGAATTGAATATAAAAGGGCACAATGCCGCCTTAAGTACAAGAGGAGTGAATCTTCTAAGAGTTTGTGCTTTGAGCGGCTCCTGGGAGACCAGTATTGGATTCCGATGCAGCAGAGTCGGTTTACTGTATCCCTTGGACGTTCACATTGACGATGAAACACAGAAATCGCATAGGAATTGAATATAAAAGGCACAATGCCGACTTAAGTACAAGAAGAGTGAATCTTCTTGGAGTTTGTGCTTTGAGCGGCTCCTGGGAGACCAGTATTAGATTCCGATGCACGAGTGTAGGTTTACTGTATCCCTTGGACCTTCACATTGAGGATGAAACACAGAAATCGCATTGGAATTTAATATAAAAGGCACATGCCGACTTAAGTACAAGAAGAGTGAATCTTCTAAGACTTTGTGCTTTGAGCGGCTCCTGGGAGACGAGTATTGGATTCCGATGCACCAGTGCAGGTTTACTGTATCCCTTGGACCTTCACATTGACGATGAATCACAGAAATCGCATCGGAATTGAATATAAATGGCACAATGCAGACTTAAGTAAAAGACGAGTGAATCTTCTAAGAGTTTGTGGATTGAGCGGCTCCTGGGAGACCAGTATTGGATTCCGATGCACCAGTGCAAGGTTACTGTATCCCTTGGACCTTCACATTGACGATGATCCACAGAAATCGCATCGGAATTGAATCTAAAGGCACAATGCCGACTTAAGTACAAGAAGAGTGAATCTTCTAAGAGTTTGTGCTTTGAGCGGCTCCTGGGAGACCAGTATTGGATTCCGATGCAGCAGTGTCGGTTTACTATATCCCTTGGACGTTCACATTGACGATGAAACACAGAAATCGCATCGGAATTGAATATAAAAGGCACAATGCCGACTTAAGTACAAGAAGAGTGAATCTTCCTGGAGTTTGTGCTTTGAGCGGCTCCTGGGAGACCATTATTAGATTCCGACGCACGAGTGTAGGTGTACTGTATCCCCTGGACCTTCACATTGACGATGAAACACAGAAATCGCATCAGAATTGAATATAAAAGGCACAATGCCGACTTAAGTACAAGAAGAGTGAATCTTCTAAGACTTTGTGCTTTGAGCGGCTCCTGGGAGACCAGTATTGGATTCCGATGCACCAGTGCAGGTTTACTGTATCCCTTGGACGTTCACATTGACGATGAAACACAGAAATCGCATCAGAATTGAATATAAAAGGCACAATGCCGACTTAAGTACAAGAAGAGTGAATCTTCAAAGAGTTTGTGGATTGAGCGGCTCCTGGGAGACCAGTATTGAATACTGATGCACCAGTGCAGGTTTACTGTATCCCATGGACCTTCACATTGACGATGAAACACAGAAATCGCATTGGAATTGAATATAAACGGCCCAATTCCGACTTAAGTACAAGAAGTGTGAATCCTCTGGGAGTTTGTGCTTTGAGCGGCACCTGGGAGACCAGTATTGCATTCCGATGCAGCAGTGTCGGTTTACTGTATCCCTTGGACCTTCACATTGACGATGAAACACAGAAATCGCATCGGAATTGAATATAAAAGGCACAATGCCGACTTAAGTACAAGAAGAGTGAATCTTCTTGGAGTTTGTGTTTTGAGCGGCTCCTGGGAGACCAGTATTAGATTCCGATTCCTGAGTGTAGGTTTACTGTATCCCTTGGACCTTCACATTGACGATGAAACACAGAAATCGCATCGGAATTGAATATAAAAGGCACAATGCCGACTTAGGTACAAGAAGAGTGAATCTTCTAAGAGTTTGTGCTTTGAGCGGCTCCTGGGAGACCAGTATTGAATACTGATGCACCAGTGCAGGTTTACTGTATCCCATGGACCTTTACATTGACGATGAAACACAGAAATCGCATCGGAATTGAATATAAAATGCACAATGCCGACTTAAGTACAAGAAGAGTGAATCTACTAAGAGTTTGTGGTTTGAGCGGCTCCTGGGAGACCAGTATTAGCTTCCGATGCACCAGTGCAGGTTTACAGCATCCCTTGGACATTCACATTGACGATGAAACACAGATATCGCATCGGGATTGAATATAAAAGGGCACAATGCCGACTTAAGTACAAGAAGAGTGAATCTTCTAAGAGTTTGTGTTTTGAGCGGCTCCTGGGAGACCAGTATTAGATTCCGATGCACCAGCGCAGGTTTACTGTATCCCTTGGACCTTCACATTGACGCTGAAACACAGAATTCGCATCGGAATTCAATATAAAAGGCACAATGCCGACTTATGTACAAGAAGAGTGAATCTTCTAAGAGTTTGTGCTTTGAGCGGCTCCTGGGAGACCAGTATTGGATTCCGATGCAGCAGTGTCGGTTTACTGTATCCCTTGGACCTTCACATTGACGATGAAACACAGAAATCGCATCGGAATTGAATATAAAAGGCACAATGCCGACTTAAGTACAAGAAGAGTGAATCTTCTTGGAGTTTGTGTTTTGAGCGGCTCCTGGGAGTCCAGTATTAGATTCCGATTCCTGAGTGTAGGTTTACTGTATCCCTTGGACCTTCACATTGACGATGAAACACAGAAATCGCATCGGAATTGAATATAAAAGGCACAATGCCGACTTAGGTACAAGAAGAGTGAATCTTCTAAGAGTTTGTGCTTTGAGCGGCTCCTGGGAGACCAGTATTAGATTGCGATGCACCAGTGCAGGTTTACTGTATCCCTTGGACCTTCACATTGACGATGAAACGCAGAAATCGCGTCGGAATTAAATATAAAAAGCACAATGCCGACTTAAGTACAAGAAGAGTTAATCTTCTAAGAAAAAATTGTTGAGGCTTTCGTGGCCACTTGTTGACAAACTGCCTATTGGCTTCTGTCTCTGGTTCTTCGGCCGACGTTCATCTAATGATTTTTCTGACGTATCGCCAGCACGAGTGGCTGGCATTGTCAAAGCTTCACCACCGGCAATGGAGGGTGAAGCTTTGACAATGCCAGCCACTCGTGCTGGCGAAACGTCAGAAAAATCATTAGATGAACGTCGGCCGAAGTACCCGAGACAGAAGCCAATAGGCAGTTTGTCAATCTTCTAAGAGTTTGCGCTTTGAGCGGCTCCTGGGAGACCAGTATTGGATTCCGATGCACCAGTGCAGGTTTACTGTATCCCTTGGACCTTCACATTGACGATGAAACACAGAAATCGCATTGGAATTGAATATAAACAGCCCAATGCCGACTTAAGTACAAGAAGTGTGAATCTTCTAAGAGTTTGTGCTTTGAGCGGCACCTGGGAGACCAGTATTGCATTCCGATGCACCACTGCAGGTTTACTGTATCCCGTGGACCTTCACATTGACGATGAAACGCAGAAATCGAATCGGAATTGAATATAAATTCAAAATGCCGACTTAAGTACAAGAAGAGTGAATCTTCTAAGAGTTTGTGGTTTGAGCGGCTCCTGGGAGACCAGTAATAGATTCCGATGCACCAGTGCAGGTTTACTGTATCCCTTGGCCCTTCACATTGACGATGAAACACAGAAATCGCATCGGAATTGAATATAAAAGGCCCAATGCCGACATAAGTACAAGAAGAGTGAATCTTCTAAGAGTTTGTGCTTTGAGCGGCTCCTGGGAGACCAGTATTGGATTCCGATGCACCAGTGTCGGTTTACTGTATCCCTTGGACCTTCACATTGACGATGAAACACAGAAATCGCATCGGAATTGAATACAAAAGGCACAATGCAGACTTAAGTACAAGAAGAGTGAATCTTCTAAGAGTTTGGGTCTTGAGCGGCTCCTTGAAGACCAGTATTGGATTCCGATGCATCAGTGCAGGTTTACAGTATCCCTTGGAAATTCACGTTGACGATGAAACACAGAAACCGCATCGGAATTTAATATAAAAGGCACAATGCCGACTTATGTACAAGAGGAGTGAATCTTCCAAGAGTTTGTGCTTTGAGCGGCTCCTGGGAGACCAGTATTGGATTCCGATGCAGCAGTGTCGGTTTACTGTATCCCTTAGACCTTCACATTGACGATGAAACACAGAAATCGCATTGGAATTGAATATAAAAGTCACAATGCCGACTTAAGTACAAGAAGAGTGAATCTTCTAAGAGTTTGTGTTTTGAGCGGCTCCTGGGAGACCAGTATTGGATTCCGATGCACCATTGCAGTTTTACTGTATCCCTTGGACCTTTACATTGACGATGAAACACAGAAATCGCATCGGAATTGAATATAAAATGCACAATGCCGACTTAAGTACAAGAAGAGTGAATCTTCTAAGAGTTTGTGGTTTGAGCGGCTCCTGGGAGACCAGTATTAGATTCCGATGCACCAGTGCAGGTTTACAGTATCCCTTGGACATTCACATTGACGATGAAACACAGATATCGCATCGGGATTGAATATAAAAGGGCACAATGCCGACTTAACTACAAGAAAAGTGAATCTTCTAAGAGTTTGTGCTTTGAGCGGCTCCTGGGAGACCAGTATTAGATTCCGATGCACCAGTGCAGGTTTACTGTATCCCTTGGACCTTCTCATTGACGATGAAACACAGATATCGCATCGGGATTGAATATAAAAGGGCACAATGCCGACTTAACTACAAGAAAAGTGAATCTTCTAAGAGTTTGTGCTTTGAGCGGCTCCTGGGAGACCAGTATTAGATTCCGATGCACCAGTGCAGTTTTACTGTATCCCATGGACCTTTACATTGACGACGAAACAGAAATCGAATAGGAATTGAATATAAAATGCACAATGCCGACTTAAGTACAAGAAGAGTGAATCTTCTAAGAGTTTGTGCTTTGAGCGGCTCCTGGGAGACCAGTATTAGATTTCGATGCACCATTGCAGGTTTACAGTATCCCTTGGACCTTCACATAGACGATGAAACACAGAAATCGCATCGGAATTGAATATAAAAGGGCACAATGCCGCCTTAAGTACAAGAGGAGTGAATCTTCTAAGAGTTTGTGCTTTGAGCGGCTCCTGGGAGACCAGTATTGGATTCCGATGCAGCAGAGTCGGTTTACTGTATCCCTTGGACGTTCACATTGACGATGAAACACAGAAATCGCATAGGAATTGAATATAAAAGGCACAATGCCGACTTAAGTACAAGAAGAGTGAATCTTCTTGGAGTTTGTGCTTTGAGCGGCTCCTGGGAGACCAGTATTAGATTCCGATGCACGAGTGTAGGTTTACTGTATCCCTTGGACCTTCACATTGAGGATGAAACACAGAAATCGCATTGGAATTTAATATAAAAGGCACATGCCGACTTAAGTACAAGAAGAGTGAATCTTCTAAGACTTTGTGCTTTGAGCGGCTCCTGGGAGACGAGTATTGGATTCCGATGCACCAGTGCAGGTTTACTGTATCCCTTGGACCTTCACATTGACGATGAATCACAGAAATCGCATCGGAATTGAATATAAATGGCACAATGCAGACTTAAGTAAAAGACGAGTGAATCTTCTAAGAGTTTGTGGATTGAGCGGCTCCTGGGAGACCAGTATTGGATTCCGATGCACCAGTGCAAGGTTACTGTATCCCTTGGACCTTCACATTGACGATGATCCACAGAAATCGCATCGGAATTGAATCTAAAGGCACAATGCCGACTTAAGTACAAGAAGAGTGAATCTTCTAAGAGTTTGTGCTTTGAGCGGCTCCTGGGAGACCAGTATTGGATTCCGATGCAGCAGTGTCGGTTTACTATATCCCTTGGACGTTCACATTGACGATGAAACACAGAAATCGCATCGGAATTGAATATAAAAGGCACAATGCCGACTTAAGTACAAGAAGAGTGAATCTTCCTGGAGTTTGTGCTTTGAGCGGCTCCTGGGAGACCATTATTAGATTCCGACGCACGAGTGTAGGTGTACTGTATCCCCTGGACCTTCACATTGACGATGAAACACAGAAATCGCATCAGAATTGAATATAAAAGGCACAATGCCGACTTAAGTACAAGAAGAGTGAATCTTCTAAGACTTTGTGCTTTGAGCGGCTCCTGGGAGACCAGTATTGGATTCCGATGCACCAGTGCAGGTTTACTGTATCCCTTGGACGTTCACATTGACGATGAAACACAGAAATCGCATCAGAATTGAATATAAAAGGCACAATGCCGACTTAAGTACAAGAAGAGTGAATCTTCAAAGAGTTTGTGGATTGAGCGGCTCCTGGGAGACCAGTATTGAATACTGATGCACCAGTGCAGGTTTACTGTATCCCATGGACCTTCACATTGACGATGAAACACAGAAATCGCATTGGAATTGAATATAAACGGCCCAATTCCGACTTAAGTACAAGAAGTGTGAATCCTCTGGGAGTTTGTGCTTTGAGCGGCACCTGGGAGACCAGTATTGCATTCCGATGCAGCAGTGTCGGTTTACTGTATCCCTTGGACCTTCACATTGACGATGAAACACAGAAATCGCATCGGAATTGAATATAAAAGGCACAATGCCGACTTAAGTACAAGAAGAGTGAATCTTCTTGGAGTTTGTGTTTTGAGCGGCTCCTGGGAGACCAGTATTAGATTCCGATTCCTGAGTGTAGGTTTACTGTATCCCTTGGACCTTCACATTGACGATGAAACACAGAAATCGCATCGGAATTGAATATAAAAGGCACAATGCCGACTTAGGTACAAGAAGAGTGAATCTTCTAAGAGTTTGTGCTTTGAGCGGCTCCTGGGAGACCAGTATTGAATACTGATGCACCAGTGCAGGTTTACTGTATCCCATGGACCTTTACATTGACGATGAAACACAGAAATCGCATCGGAATTGAATATAAAATGCACAATGCCGACTTAAGTACAAGAAGAGTGAATCTACTAAGAGTTTGTGGTTTGAGCGGCTCCTGGGAGACCAGTATTAGCTTCCGATGCACCAGTGCAGGTTTACAGCATCCCTTGGACATTCACATTGACGATGAAACACAGATATCGCATCGGGATTGAATATAAAAGGGCACAATGCCGACTTAAGTACAAGAAGAGTGAATCTTCTAAGAGTTTGTGTTTTGAGCGGCTCCTGGGAGACCAGTATTAGATTCCGATGCACCAGCGCAGGTTTACTGTATCCCTTGGACCTTCACATTGACGCTGAAACACAGAATTCGCATCGGAATTCAATATAAAAGGCACAATGCCGACTTATGTACAAGAAGAGTGAATCTTCTAAGAGTTTGTGCTTTGAGCGGCTCCTGGGAGACCAGTATTGGATTCCGATGCAGCAGTGTCGGTTTACTGTATCCCTTGGACCTTCACATTGACGATGAAACACAGAAATCGCATCGGAATTGAATATAAAAGGCACAATGCCGACTTAAGTACAAGAAGAGTGAATCTTCTTGGAGTTTGTGTTTTGAGCGGCTCCTGGGAGTCCAGTATTAGATTCCGATTCCTGAGTGTAGGTTTACTGTATCCCTTGGACCTTCACATTGACGATGAAACACAGAAATCGCATCGGAATTGAATATAAAAGGCACAATGCCGACTTAGGTACAAGAAGAGTGAATCTTCTAAGAGTTTGTGCTTTGAGCGGCTCCTGGGAGACCAGTATTAGATTGCGATGCACCAGTGCAGGTTTACTGTATCCCTTGGACCTTCACATTGACGATGAAACGCAGAAATCGCGTCGGAATTAAATATAAAAAGCACAATGCCGACTTAAGTACAAGAAGAGTTAATCTTCTAAGAAAAAATTGTTGAGGCTTTCGTGGCCACTTGTTGACAAACTGCCTATTGGCTTCTGTCTCTGGTTCTTCGGCCGACGTTCATCTAATGATTTTTCTGACGTATCGCCAGCACGAGTGGCTGGCATTGTCAAAGCTTCACCACCGGCAATGGAGGGTGAAGCTTTGACAATGCCAGCCACTCGTGCTGGCGAAACGTCAGAAAAATCATTAGATGAACGTCGGCCGAAGTACCCGAGACAGAAGCCAATAGGCAGTTTGTCAATCTTCTAAGAGTTTGCGCTTTGAGCGGCTCCTGGGAGACCAGTATTGGATTCCGATGCACCAGTGCAGGTTTACTGTATCCCTTGGACCTTCACATTGACGATGAAACACAGAAATCGCATTGGAATTGAATATAAACAGCCCAATGCCGACTTAAGTACAAGAAGTGTGAATCTTCTAAGAGTTTGTGCTTTGAGCGGCACCTGGGAGACCAGTATTGCATTCCGATGCACCACTGCAGGTTTACTGTATCCCGTGGACCTTCACATTGACGATGAAACGCAGAAATCGAATCGGAATTGAATATAAATTCAAAATGCCGACTTAAGTACAAGAAGAGTGAATCTTCTAAGAGTTTGTGGTTTGAGCGGCTCCTGGGAGACCAGTAATAGATTCCGATGCACCAGTGCAGGTTTACTGTATCCCTTGGCCCTTCACATTGACGATGAAACACAGAAATCGCATCGGAATTGAATATAAAAGGCCCAATGCCGACATAAGTACAAGAAGAGTGAATCTTCTAAGAGTTTGTGCTTTGAGCGGCTCCTGGGAGACCAGTATTGGATTCCGATGCACCAGTGTCGGTTTACTGTATCCCTTGGACCTTCACATTGACGATGAAACACAGAAATCGCATCGGAATTGAATACAAAAGGCACAATGCAGACTTAAGTACAAGAAGAGTGAATCTTCTAAGAGTTTGGGTCTTGAGCGGCTCCTTGAAGACCAGTATTGGATTCCGATGCATCAGTGCAGGTTTACAGTATCCCTTGGAAATTCACGTTGACGATGAAACACAGAAACCGCATCGGAATTTAATATAAAAGGCACAATGCCGACTTATGTACAAGAGGAGTGAATCTTCCAAGAGTTTGTGCTTTGAGCGGCTCCTGGGAGACCAGTATTGGATTCCGATGCAGCAGTGTCGGTTTACTGTATCCCTTAGACCTTCACATTGACGATGAAACACAGAAATCGCATTGGAATTGAATATAAAAGTCACAATGCCGACTTAAGTACAAGAAGAGTGAATCTTCTAAGAGTTTGTGTTTTGAGCGGCTCCTGGGAGACCAGTATTGGATTCCGATGCACCATTGCAGTTTTACTGTATCCCTTGGACCTTTACATTGACGATGAAACACAGAAATCGCATCGGAATTGAATATAAAATGCACAATGCCGACTTAAGTACAAGAAGAGTGAATCTTCTAAGAGTTTGTGGTTTGAGCGGCTCCTGGGAGACCAGTATTAGATTCCGATGCACCAGTGCAGGTTTACAGTATCCCTTGGACATTCACATTGACGATGAAACACAGATATCGCATCGGGATTGAATATAAAAGGGCACAATGCCGACTTAACTACAAGAAAAGTGAATCTTCTAAGAGTTTGTGCTTTGAGCGGCTCCTGGGAGACCAGTATTAGATTCCGATGCACCAGTGCAGGTTTACTGTATCCCTTGGACCTTCTCATTGACGATGAAACGCAGAAATCGCATCGGAATTGAATATAAAAGGCACAATGCCGACTTAAGTACAAGAAGAGTGAATCTTCTTGGAGTTTGTGTTTTGAGCGGCTCCTGGGAGACCAGTATTAGATTCCGATGCACGAGTGTAGGTTTACTATATCCCTTGGACCTTCACATTGACGATGAAACACAGAAATCGCATCGGAATTGAATATAAAAGTCACAATGCCGACTTAAGTACAAGAAGAGTGAATCTTCTAAGACTTTGTGCTTTGAGCGGCTCCTGGGAGACCAGTATTGGATTCCGATGCACCAGTGCAGTTTTACTGTATCCCTTGGACCTTTAAATTGTCGATGAAACACAGAAATCGCATCGGAATTGAATATAAAATGCACAATGCCGACTTAAGTACAAGAAGAGTGCATCTTCTAAGAGTTTGTGCTTTGAGCGGCTCCTGGGAGACCAGTATTAGATTCCGATGCACCAGTGCAGGTTTACTGTATCCCTTGGACCATCACATTGACGCTGAAACACAGAATTCGCATCGGAATTCAATATAAAAGGCACAATGCCTACTTATGTAGAAGAAGAGTGAATCTTCTAAGAGTTTGTACTTTGAGCGGCTCCTGGGAGACCAGTATTGGATTCCGATGCACCAGTGTCGGTTTACTGTATCCCTTGGACCTTCACATTGACGATGAAACACAGAAATCGCATCGGAATTGAATATAAAAGGCACAATGCCGACTTAAGTAAAAGAAGAGTGAATCTTCTAAGAGTTTGTGCCTTGAGCGGCTCCTGGGAGACCAGTATTGGACTCCGATGCACCAGTGCAGGTTTGCTGTATCCCTTGGACCTTCACATTGACGATGAAACACAGAAATCGCTTCGGAATTGAATATATAGGGCACAATGCCGACTTAAGTACAAGAAGGGAGAATCTTCTAAGAATTTGTGCTTTGAGCGGCTCCTGGGAGACCAGTATTGGAATCCGATGCAGCAGTGCAGGTTTACTGTATCCCTTGGACCTTCACATTGACGATGAAACACAGAAATCGCATCGGCATTGAATATAAAAGGCACAATGCCGACTTAAGTATAAGAAGAGTGAATCTTCTAAGAGTTTGTGCTTTGAGCGGCTCCTGGGAGACCAGTATTAGATTTCGATGCACCATTGCAGGTTTACAGTATCCCTTGGACGTTCACATAGACGATGAAACACAGAAATCGCATCGGAATTGAATATAAAAGGGCACAATGCCGCCTTAAGTACTAGAGGAGTGAATCTTCTAAGAGTTTGTGATTTGAGCGGCTCCTGGGAGACCAGTATTAGATTCCGATGCACCAGTGCAGGTTTACTGTATCCCTTGGACATTCACATTGACGCTGAAACACAGAAATCGCATCGGAATTGAATATAAAAGGCACAATGCCGACTTATGTACAAGAAGAGTGAATCTTCTAAGAGTTTGTGCTTTGAGCGGCTCCTGGGAGACCAGTATTAGATTCCGATGCACGAGTGTAGGTTAACTGTATCCCTTGGACCTTCACATTGACGATGAAACACAGAAATCGCATCGGAATTGAATATAAAAGGCACAATGCCGACTTAAGTACAAGAAGAGTGAATCTTCAAAGAGTTTGTGGATTGAGCGGCTCCTGGGAGACCAGTATTGGATTCCGATGCACCAGTGCAAGGTTACTGTATCCCTTGGACCTTCACATTGACGATGAAACACAGAAATCGCATCGGAATTGAATCTAAAGGCACAATGCCGACTTAAGTACAAGAAGAGTGAATCTTCTAAGAGTTTGTGCTTTGAGCGGCTCCTGGGAGACCAGTATTGGATTCCGATGCAGCAGTGTCGGTTTACTGTATCCCTTGGACGTTCACATTGACGATGAAACACAGAAATCGCATAGGAATTGAATATAAAAGGCACAATGCCGACTTAAGTACAAGAAGAGTGAATCTTCTTGGAGTTTGTGCTTTGAGCGGCTCCTGGGAGACCAGTATTCGATTCCGATGCACGAGTGTAGGTTTACTGTATCCCTTGGACCTTCACATTGAGGATGAAACACAGAAATCGCATTGGAATTTAATATAAAAGGCACATGCCGACTTAAGTACAAGAAGAGTGAATCTTCTAAGACTTTGTGCTTTGAGCGGCTCCTGGGAGACCAGTATTGGATTCCGATGCACCAGTGCAGGTTTACTGTATCCCTTGGACCTTCACATTGACGATGAATCACAGAAATCGCATCGGAATTGAATATAAATGGCACAATGCAGACTTAAGTAAAAGACGAGTGAATCTTCTAAGAGTTTGTGGATTGAGCGGCTCCTGGGAGACCAGTATTGGATTCCGATGCACCGGTGCAAGGTTACTGTATCCCTTGGACCTTCACATTGACGATGATCCACAGAAATCGCATCGGAATTGAATCTAAAGGCACAATGCCGACTTAAGTACAAGAAGAGTGAATCTTCTAAGAGTTTGTGCTTTGAGCGGCTCCTGGGAGACCAGTATTGGATTCCGATGCAGCAGTGTCGGTTTACTATATCCCTTGGACGTTCACATTGAAGATGAAACACAGAAATCGCATCGGAATTGAATATAAAAGGCACAATGCCGACTTAAGTACAAGAAGAGTGAATCTTCCTGGAGTTTGTGCTTTGAGCGGCTCCTGGGAGACCATTATTAGATTCCGATGCACGAGTGTAGGTGTACTGAATCCCCTGGACCTTCACATTGACGATGAAACACAGAAATCGCATCAGAATTGAATATAAAAGGCACAATGCCGACTTAAGTACAAGAAGAGTGAATCTTCTAAGACTTTGTGCTTTGATCGGCTCCTGGGAGACCAGTATTGGATTCCGATGCACCAGTGCAGGTTTACTGTATCCCTTGGACCTTCACATTGACGATGAAACACAGAAATCGCATCAGAATTGAATATAAAAGGCACAATGCCGACTTAAGTACAAGAAGAGTGAATCTTCTAAGAGTTTGTGGATTGAGCGGCTCCTGGGAGACCAGTATTGAATACTGATGCACCAGTGCAGGTTTACTGTATCCCATGGACCTTCACATTGACGATGAAACACAGAAATCGCATTGGAATTGAATATAAACGGCCCAATTCCGACTTAAGTACAAGAAGTGTGAATCTTCTGGGAGTTTGTGCTTTGAGCGGCACCTGGGAGACCAGTATTGCATTCCGATGCACCAGTGCAGGCTTACTGTATCCCTTGGACCTTCAAATTGACGATGAAATGCAGAAATCGCATCGGAATTGAATATAAAGGGCACAATGCCGACTTAAATACAAGAAGAGTGAATCTTATAAGAGTTTGTGGTTTGAGCGGCTCCTGGGAGACCAGTAATAGATTCCGATGCACCAGTGCAGGTTTACTGTATCCCTTGGACCTTCACATTGACGATGAAACACAGAAATCGCATCGGAATTGAATATAAAAGGCCCAATGCCGACTTAGGTACAAGAAGAGTGAATCTTCTAAGACTTTGTGCTTTGAGCGGCTCCTGGGAGACCAGTATTGGATTCCGATGCACCAGTGTCGGTTTACTGTATCCCTTGGACCTTCACATTGACGATGAAACACAGAAATCGCATCGGAATTGAAAATAAAAGGCACAATGCCGACTTAAGTACAAGAAGAGTGAATCTTCTAAGAGTTTGTGCCTTGAGCGGCTCCTGGGAGACCAGTATTGGATTCCGATGCACCAGTGCAGGTTTACTGTGTCCCTTGGACCTTCACATTGACGATGAAACACAGAAATCGCTTCGGAATTGAATATATAGGGCACAATGCCGACTTAAGTACAAGAAGAGTGAATCTTCTAAGAGTTTGTGCTTTGAGCGGCTCCTGGGAGACCAGTATTGGAATCCGATGCAGCAGTGCAGGTTTACTGTATCCCTTGGACCTTCACATTGACGATGAAACACAGAAATCGCATCGGCATTGAATATAAAAGGCACAATGACGACTTAAGTACAAGAAGAGTGAATCTTCTAAGAGTTTGTGCTTTGAGCGGCTCCTGGGAGACCAGTATTATATTCCGATGCACCAGTGCAGGTTTACAGTATCCCTTGGACATTCACATTGACGATGAAACACAGATATCGCATCGGGATTGAATATAAAAGGGCACAATGCCGACTTAACTACAAGAAAAGTGAATCTTCTAAGAGTTTGTGCTTTGAGCGGCTCCGGGGAGACCAGTATTAGATTCCGATGCACCAGTGCAGGTTTACTGTATCCCTTGGACCTTCACATTGACGATGAAACGCAGAAATCGCATCGGAATTGAATATAAAAGGCACAATGCCGACTTAAGTACAAGAAGAGTGAATCTTCTTGGAGTTTGTGTTTTGAGCGGCTCCTGGGAGACCAGTATTAGATTCCGATGCACGAGTGTAGGTTTACTATATCCCTTGGACCTTCACATTGACGATGAAACACAGAAATCGCATCGGAATTGAATATAAAAGTCACAATGCCGACATAAGTACAAGAAGAGTGAATCTTCTAAGACTTTGTGCTTTGAGCGGCTCCTGGGAGACCAGTATTGGATTCCGATGCACCAGTGCAGGTTTACTGTATCCCTTGGACCTTTAAATTGTCGATGAAACACAGAAATCGCATCGGAATTGAATATAAAATGCACAATGCCCACTTAAGTACAAGAAGAGTGCATCTTCTAAGAGTTTGTGCTTTGAGCGGCTCCTGGGAGACCAGTATTAGATTCCGATGCACCAGTGCAGGTTTACTGTATCCCTTGGACCTTCACATTGACGCTGAAACACAGAATTCGCATCGGAATTCAATATAAAAGGCACAATGCGTACTTATGTAGAAGAAGAGTGAATCTTCTAAGAGTTTGTACTTTGAGCGGCTCCTGGGGGACCAGTATTGGATTCCGATGCACCAGTGTCGGTTTACTGTATCCCTTGGACCTTCACATTGACGATGAAACACAGAAATCGCATCGGAATTGAATATAAAAGGCACAATGCCGACTTAAGTACAAGAAGAGTGAATCTTCTAAGAGTTTGTGCCTTGAGCGGCTCCTGGGAGACCAGTATTGGATTCCGATGCACCAGTGCAGGTTTGCTGTATCCCTTGGACCTTCACATAGACGATGAAACACAGAAATCACTTCGGAATTGAATATATAGGGCACAATGCCGACTTAAGTACAAGAAGAGAGAATCTTCTAAGAGTTTGTGCTTTGAGCGGCTCCTGGGAGACCAGTATTGGAATCCGATGCAGCAGTGCAGGTTTACTGTATCCCTTGGACCTTCACATTGACGATGAAACACAGAAATCGCATCGGCATTGAATATAAAAGGCACAATGCCGACTTAAGTATAAGAAGAGTGAATCTTCTAAGAGTTTGTGCTTTGAGCGGCTCCTGGGAGACCAGTATTAGATTCCGATGCACGAGTGTACGTTTACAGTATCCCTTGGACCTTCACATTGACGATGAAACACAGAAATCGCATCGGAATTGAATATAAAAGGCACGATGCCGACTTAAGTACAAGAAGAGTGAATCTTCTAAGAGTTTGTGCTTTGAGCGGCTCCTGGGAGACCAGTATTGGATTCCGATGCACCAGTGCAGTTTTACTGTATCCCATGGACCTTTACATTGACGACGAAACAGAAATCGAATAGGAATTGAATATAAAATGCACAATGCCGACTTAAGTACAAGAAGAGTGAATCTTCTAAGAGTTTGTGGTTTGAGCGGCTCCTGGGAGACCAGTATTAGATTTCGATGCACCATTGCAGGTTTACAGTATCCCTTGGACCTTCACATAGACGATGAAACACAGAAATCGCATCGGAATTGAATATAAAAGGGCACAATGCCGCCTTAAGTACAAGAGGAGTGAATCTTCTAAGAGTTTGTGCTTTGAGCGGCTCCTGGGAGACCAGTATTGGATTCCGATGCAGCAGAGTCGGTTTACTGTATCCCTTGGACGTTCACATTGACGATGAAACACAGAAATCGCATAGGAATTGAATATAAAAGGCACAATGCCGACTTAAGTACAAGAAGAGTGAATCTTCTTGGAGTTTGTGCTTTGAGCGGCTCCTGGGAGACCAGTATTAGATTCCGATGCACGAGTGTAGGTTTACTGTATCCCTTGGACCTTCACATTGAGGATGAAACACAGAAATCGCATTGGAATTTAATATAAAAGGCACATGCCGACTTAAGTACAAGAAGAGTGAATCTTCTAAGACTTTGTGCTTTGAGCGGCTCCTGGGAGACGAGTATTGGATTCCGATGCACCAGTGCAGGTTTACTGTATCCCTTGGACCTTCACATTGACGATGAATCACAGAAATCGCATCGGAATTGAATATAAATGGCACAATGCAGACTTAAGTAAAAGACGAGTGAATCTTCTAAGAGTTTGTGGATTGAGCGGCTCCTGGGAGACCAGTATTGGATTCCGATGCACCAGTGCAAGGTTACTGTATCCCTTGGACCTTCACATTGACGATGATCCACAGAAATCGCATCGGAATTGAATCTAAAGGCACAATGCCGACTTAAGTACAAGAAGAGTGAATCTTCTAAGAGTTTGTGCTTTGAGCGGCTCCTGGGAGACCAGTATTGGATTCCGATGCAGCAGTGTCGGTTTACTATATCCCTTGGACGTTCACATTGACGATGAAACACAGAAATCGCATCGGAATTGAATATAAAAGGCACAATGCCGACTTAAGTACAAGAAGAGTGAATCTTCCTGGAGTTTGTGCTTTGAGCGGCTCCTGGGAGACCATTATTAGATTCCGACGCACGAGTGTAGGTGTACTGTATCCCCTGGACCTTCACATTGACGATGAAACACAGAAATCGCATCAGAATTGAATATAAAAGGCACAATGCCGACTTAAGTACAAGAAGAGTGAATCTTCTAAGACTTTGTGCTTTGAGCGGCTCCTGGGAGACCAGTATTGGATTCCGATGCACCAGTGCAGGTTTACTGTATCCCTTGGACGTTCACATTGACGATGAAACACAGAAATCGCATCAGAATTGAATATAAAAGGCACAATGCCGACTTATGTACAAGAAGAGTGAATCTTCAAAGAGTTTGTGGATTGAGCGGCTCCTGGGAGACCAGTATTGAATACTGATGCACCAGTGCAGGTTTACTGTATCCCATGGACCTTCACATTGACGATGAAACACAGAAATCGCATTGGAATTGAATATAAACGGCCCAATTCCGACTTAAGTACAAGAAGTGTGAATCCTCTGGGAGTTTGTGCTTTGAGCGGCACCTGGGAGACCAGTATTGCATTCCGATGCACCAGTGCAGGTTTACTGTATCCCTTGGACCTTCACATTGACGATGAAACGCAGAAATCGCATCGGAATTGAATATAAAAGGCACAATGCGGACTTAAATACAAGAAGAGTGAATCTTATAAGAGTTTGTGGTTTGAGCGGCTCCTGGGAGACCAGTAATAGATTCCGATGCACCAGTGCAGGTTTACTGTATCCCTTGGACCTTCACATTGACGATGAAACACAGAAATCGCATCGGAATTGAATATAAAAGGCCCAATGCCGACTTAGGTACAAGAAGAGTGAATCTTCTAAGACTTTGTGCTTTGAGCGGCTCCTGGGAGACCAGTATTGGATTCCGATGCACCAGTGTCGGTTTACTGTATCCCGTGGACCTTCACATTGACGATGAAACACAGAAATCGCATCGGAATTGAAAATAAAAGGCACAATGCCGACTTAAGTACAAGAAGAGTGAATCTTCTAAGAGTTTGTGCCTTGAGCGGCTCCTGGGAGACCAGTATTGGATTCCGATGCACCAGTGCAGGTTTACTGTGTCCCTTGGACCTTCACATTGACGATGAAACACAGAAATCGCTTCGGAATTGAATATATAGGGCACAATGCCGACTTAAGTACAAGAAGAGTGAATCTTCTAAGAGTTTGTGGTTTGAGCGGCTCCTGGGAGACCAGTATTGGAATCCGATGCAGCAGTGCAGGTTTACTGTATCCCTTGGACCTTCACATTGACGATGAAACACAGAAATCGCATCGGCATTGAATATAAAAGGCACAATGACGACTTAAGTACAAGAAGAGTGAATGTTCTAAGAGTTTGTGCTTTGAGCGGCTCCTGGGAGACCAGTATTAGATTCCGATGCACGAGTGTACGTTTACTGTACACCTTGGACCTTCACATTGACGATGAAACACAGAAATCGCATCGGAATTGAATATAATAGGCACGATGCCGACTTAAGTACAAGAAGAGTGAATCTTCTAAGAGTTTGTGCTTTGAGCGGCTCCTGGGAGACCAGTATTGGATTCCGATGCACCAGTGCAGTTTTACTGTATCCCTTGGAAATTTACATTGACGATGAAACAGAAATCGCATCGGAATTGAATATAAAATGCACAATGCCGACTTAAGTACAAGAAGAGTGAATCTTCTAAGAGTTTGTGGTTTGAGCGGCTCCTGTGAGACCAGTATTAGATTTCGACGAACCAGTGTAGGTTTACAGTATCCCTTGAACCTTGACATTGACGATGAAACACAGAAATCGCATCGGAATTGAATATAAAAGGGCACAATGCCGCCTTAAGTACAAGAAGAGTGAATCATCTAAGAATTTGTGCTTTGAGCGGCACTTGGAGACCAGTATTAGATTCCGATGCACCAGTGCAGGTTTACTGTATCCCTTGGACCTTCACATTGACGCTCAAACACAGAAATCGCATCGGAATTGAATATAAAAGGCACAATGCGGACTTATGTACAAGAAGAGTGAATCTTCTAAGAGTTTGTGCTTTGAGCGGCTCCTGGGAGACCAGTATTAGATTCCGATGAACGAGTGTACTTGTACTGTATCCCTTTTACCTTCACATTGACGATGAAACACAGAAATCGCATTGGAATTGAATATAAAAGGCACATGCCGACTTAAGTACAAGAAGAGTGAATCTTCTTGGAGTTTGTGCTTTGAGCGGCTCCTGGGAGACCAGTATTGGATTCCGATGCACCAGTGCAGGTTTACTGTATCCCTTGGACCTTCACATTGACGATGAAACACAGAAATCGCATCGGAATTGAATCTAAATTTACAATGCCGATTTAAGTACAAGAAGAGTGAATCTTCTAAGAGTTTGTGCTTTGAGCGGCTCCTGGGAGACCTGTATTGGATTCCGATGCAGCAGTGTCGGTTTACTGTATCCCTGGGACGTTCACATTGACGATGAAACACAGAAATCGCATCGGAATTGAATATAAAAGGCACAATGCCGACTTAAGTACAAGAAGAGTGAATCTTCTTGGAGTTTGTGCTTTGAGCGGCTCCTGGGAGACCAGTATTAGATTCCGATGCACGAGTGTAGGTTTACTGTATCCCTTGGACCTTCACATTGACGATGAAACACAGAAATCGCACTGGAATTGAATATAAAAGACACATGACGACTTAAGTTCAAGAAGAGTGAATCTTCTAAGACTTTGTGCTTCGAGCGGCTCCTGGGAGACCAGTATTGGATTCCGATGCACCAGTGCAGGTTTACTGTATCCCTTGGACCTTCACATTGATGATGAATCACAGAAATCGCATCGGAATTGAATATAAAAGGCACAATGCCGACTTAAGTAAAAGACGAGTGAATCTTCTAAGAGTTTGTGGATAGAGCGGCTCCTGGGAGACCAGTATTGGATTCCGATGCACCAGTGCAAGGTTACTGTATCCCTTGGACCTTCACATTGACGATGAAACACAGAAATTGCATCGGAATTGAATCTAAAGGCACAATGCCCACTTAAGTACAAGAAGAGTGAATCTTCTAAGAGTTTGTGCTTTGAGCGGCTCCTGGGAGACCAGTATTGGATTCCGATGCAGCAGTGTCGGTTTACTGTATCCCTTGGACGTTCACATTGACGATGAAACACAGAAATCGCATCGGAATTGAATATAAAAGGCACATTGCCGACTTAAGTACAAGAAGAGTGAATCTTCTAAGAGTTTGTGGATTGAGCGGCTCCTGGGAGACCAGTATTGAATACTGATGCACCAGTGCAGGTTTACTGTATCCCATGGACCTTCACATTGACGATGAAACACAGAAATCGCATTGGAATTGAATATAAACGGCCCAATTCCGACTTAAGTACAAGAAGTGTGAATCTTCTGGGAGTTTGTGCTTTGAGCGGCACCTGGGAGACCAGTATTGCATTCCGATGCACCAGTGCAGGTTTACTGTATCCCTTGGACCTTCAAATTGACGATGAAATGCAGAAATCGCATCGGAATTGAATATAAAGGGCACAATGCCGACTTAAATACAAGAAGAGTGAATCTTATAAGAGTTTGTGGTTTGAGCGGCTCCTGGGAGACCAGTAATAGATTCCGATGCACCAGTGCAGGTTTACTGTATCCCTTGGACCTTCACATTGACGATGAAACACAGAAATCGCATCGGAATTGAATATAAAAGGCCCAATGCCGACTTAGGTACAAGAAGAGTGAATCTTCTAAGACTTTGTGCTTTGAGCGGCTCCTGGGAGACCAGTATTGGATTCCGATGCACCAGTGTCGGTTTACTGTATCCCTTGGACCTTCACATTGACGATGAAACACAGAAATCGCATCGGAATTGAAAATAAAAGGCACAATGCCGACTTAAGTACAAGAAGAGTGAATCTTCTAAGAGTTTGTGCCTTGAGCGGCTCCTGGGAGACCAGTATTGGATTCCGATGCACCAGTGCAGGTTTACTGTGTCCCTTGGACCTTCACATTGACGATGAAACACAGAAATCGCTTCGGAATTGAATATATAGGGCACAATGCCGACTTAAGTACAAGAAGAGTGAATCTTCTAAGAGTTTGTGCTTTGAGCGGCTCCTGGGAGACCAGTATTGGAATCCGATGCAGCAGTGCAGGTTTACTGTATCCCTTGGACCTTCACATTGACGATGAAACACAGAAATCGCATCGGCATTGAATATAAAAGGCACAATGACGACTTAAGTACAAGAAGAGTGAATCTTCTAAGAGTTTGTGCTTTGAGCGGCTCCTGGGAGACCAGTATTATATTCCGATGCACCAGTGCAGGTTTACAGTATCCCTTGGACATTCACATTGACGATGAAACACAGATATCGCATCGGGATTGAATATAAAAGGGCACAATGCCGACTTAACTACAAGAAAAGTGAATCTTCTAAGAGTTTGTGCTTTGAGCGGCTCCGGGGAGACCAGTATTAGATTCCGATGCACCAGTGCAGGTTTACTGTATCCCTTGGACCTTCACATTGACGATGAAACGCAGAAATCGCATCGGAATTGAATATAAAAGGCACAATGCCGACTTAAGTACAAGAAGAGTGAATCTTCTTGGAGTTTGTGTTTTGAGCGGCTCCTGGGAGACCAGTATTAGATTCCGATGCACGAGTGTAGGTTTACTATATCCCTTGGACCTTCACATTGACGATGAAACAAAAGAAATCGCATCGGAATTGAATATAAAAGTCACAATGCCGACTTAAGTACAAGAAGAGTGAATCTTCTAAGACTTTGTGCTTTGAGCGGCTCCTGGGAGACCAGTATTGGATTCCGATGCACCAGTGCAGGTTTACTGTATCCCTTGGACCTTTAAATTGTCGATGAAACACAGAAATCGCATCGGAATTGAATATAAAATGCACAATGCCCACTTAAGTACAAGAAGAGTGCATCTTCTAAGAGTTTGTGCTTTGAGCGGCTCCTGGGAGACCAGTATTAGATTCCGATGCACCAGTGCAGGTTTACTGTATCCCTTGGACCTTCACATTGACGCTGAAACACAGAATTCGCATCGGAATTCAATATAAAAGGCACAATGCGTACTTATGTAGAAGAAGAGTGAATCTTCTAAGAGTTTGTACTTTGAGCGGCTCCTGGGGGACCAGTATTGGATTCCGATGCACCAGTGTCGGTTTACTGTATCCCTTGGACCTTCACATTGACGATGAAACACAGAAATCGCATCGGAATTGAATATAAAAGGCACAATGCCGACTTAAGTACAAGAAGAGTGAATCTTCTAAGAGTTTGTGCCTTGAGCGGCTCCTGGGAGACCAGTATTGGATTCCGATGCACCAGTGCAGGTTTGCTGTATCCCTTGGACCTTCACATAGACGATGAAACACAGAAATCACTTCGGAATTGAATATATAGGGCACAATGCCGACTTAAGTACAAG
Source organism: Schistocerca nitens (assembly GCF_023898315.1). Classification (NCBI taxonomy): domain Eukaryota; kingdom Metazoa; phylum Arthropoda; class Insecta; order Orthoptera; family Acrididae; genus Schistocerca; species Schistocerca nitens. The sequence goes on along the minus strand of NC_064618.1, from coordinate 34,378,326 downwards.
AAGAGAGAATCTTCTAAGAGTTTGTGCTTTGAGCGGCTCCTGGGAGACCAGTATTGGAATCCGATGCAGCAGTGCAGGTTTACTGTATCCCTTGGACCTTCACATTGACGATGAAACACAGAAATCGCATCGGCATTGAATATAAAAGGCACAATGCCGACTTAAGTATAAGAAGAGTGAATCTTCTAAGAGTTTGTGCTTTGAGCGGCTCCTGGGAGACCAGTATTAGATTCCGATGCACGAGTGTACGTTTACAGTATCCCTTGGACCTTCACATTGACGATGAAACACAGAAATCGCATCGGAATTGAATATAAAAGGCACGATGCCGACTTAAGTACAAGAAGAGTGAATCTTCTAAGAGTTTGTGCTTTGAGCGGCTCCTGGGAGACCAGTATTGGATTCCGATGCACCAGTGCAGTTTTACTGTATCCCATGGACCTTTACATTGACGACGAAACAGAAATCGAATAGGAATTGAATATAAAATGCACAATGCCGACTTAAGTACAAGAAGAGTGAATCTTCTAAGAGTTTGTGCTTTGAGCGGCTCCTGGGAGACCAGTATTAGATTTCGATGCACCATTGCAGGTTTACAGTATCCCTTGGACCTTCACATAGACGATGAAACACAGAAATCGCATCGGAATTGAATATAAAAGGGCACAATGCCGCCTTAAGTACAAGAGGAGTGAATCTTCTAAGAGTTTGTGCTTTGAGCGGCTCCTGGGAGACCAGTATTAGATTCCGATGCACGAGTGTAGGTTAACTGTATCCCTTGGACCTTCACATTGACGATGAAACACAGAAATCGCATCGGAATTGAATATAAAAGGCACAATGCCGACTTAAGTACAAGAAGAGTGAATCTTCAAAGAGTTTGTGGATTGAGCGGCTCCTGGGAGACCAGTATTGGATTCCGATGCACCAGTGCAAGGTTACTGTATCCCTTGGACCTTCACATTGACGATGAAACACAGAAATCGCATCGGAATTGATTCTAAAGGCACAATGCCGACTTAAGTACAAGAAGAGTGAATCTTCTAAGAGTTTGTGCTTTGAGCGGCTCCTGGGAGACCAGTATTGGATTCCGATGCAGCAGAGTCGGTTTACTGTATCCCTTGGACGTTCACATTGACGATGAAACACAGAAATCGCATAGGAATTGAATATAAAGGGCACAATGCCGACTTAAGTACAAGAAGAGTGAATCTTCTTGGAGTTTGTGCTTTGAGCGGCTCCTGGGAGACCAGTATTAGATTCCGATGCACGAGTGTAGGTTTACTGTATCCCTTGGACCTTCACATTGAGGATGAAACACAGAAATCGCATTGGAATTTAATATAAAAGGCACATGCCGACTTAAGTACAAGAAGAGTGAATCTTCTAAGACTTTGTGCTTTGAGCGGCTCCTGGGAGACCAGTATTGGATTCCGATGCACCAGTGCAGGTTTACTGTATCCCTTGGACCTTCACATTGACGATGAATCACAGAAATCGCATCGGAATTGAATATAAATGGCACAATGCAGACTTAAGTAAAAGACGAGTGAATCTTCTAAGAGTTTGTGGATTGAGCGGCTCCTGGGAGACCAGTATTGGATTCCGATGCACCAGTGCAAGGTTACTGTATCCCTTCGACCTTCACATTGACGATGATCCACAGAAATCGCATCGGAATTGAATCTAAAGGCACAATGCCGACTTAAGTACAAGAAGAGTGAATCTTCCTGGAGTTTGTGCTTTGAGCGGCTCCTGGGAGACCATTATTAGATTCCGACGCACGAGTGTAGGTGTACTGTATCCCCTGGACCTTCACATTGACGATGAAACACAGAAATCGCATCAGAATTGAATATAAAAGGCACAATGCCGACTTAAGTACAAGAAGAGTGAATCTTCTAAGACTTTGTGCTTTGAGCGGCTCCTGGGAGACCAGTATTGGATTCCGATGCACCAGTGCAGGTTTACTGTATCCCTTGGACGTTCACATTGACGATGAAACACAGAAATCGCATCAGAATTGAATATAAAAGGCACAATGCCGACTTAAGTACAAGAAGAGTGAATCTTCAAAGAGTTTGTGGATTGAGCGGCTCCTGGGAGACCAGTATTGAATACTGATGCACCAGTGCAGGTTTACTGTATCCCATGGACCTTCACATTGACGATGAAACACAGAAATCGCATTGGAATTGAATATAAACGGCCCAATTCCGACTTAAGTACAAGAAGTGTGAATCCTCTGGGAGTTTGTGCTTTGAGCGGCACCTGGGAGACCAGTATTGCATTCCGATGCACCAGTGCAGGTTTACTGTATCCCTTGGACCTTCACATTGACGATGAAACGCAGAAATCGCATCGGAATTGAATATAAAAGGCACAATGCGGACTTAAATACAAGAAGAGTGAATCTTATAAGAGTTTGTGGTTTGAGCGGCTCCTGGGAGACCAGTAATAGATTCCGATGCACCAGTGCAGGTTTACTGTATCCCTTGGACCTTCACATTGACGATGAAACACAGAAATCGCATCGGAATTGAATATAAAAGGCCCAATGCCGACTTAGGTACAAGAAGAGTGAATCTTCTAAGACTTTGTGCTTTGAGCGGCTCCTGGGAGACCAGTATTGGATTCCGATGCACCAGTGTCGGTTTACTGTATCCCGTGGACCTTCACATTGACGATGAAACACAGAAATCGCATCGGAATTGAAAATAAAAGGCACAATGCCGACTTAAGTACAAGAAGAGTGAATCTTCTAAGAGTTTGTGCCTTGAGCGGCTCCTGGGAGACCAGTATTGGATTCCGATGCACCAGTGCAGGTTTACTGTGTCCCTTGGACCTTCACATTGACGATGAAACACAGAAATCGCTTCGGAATTGAATATATAGGGCACAATGCCGACTTAAGTACAAGAAGAGTGAATCTTCTAAGAGTTTGTGGTTTGAGCGGCTCCTGGGAGACCAGTATTGGAATCCGATGCAGCAGTGCAGGTTTACTGTATCCCTTGGACCTTCACATTGACGATGAAACACAGAAATCGCATCGGCATTGAATATAAAAGGCACAATGACGACTTAAGTACAAGAAGAGTGAATGTTCTAAGAGTTTGTGCTTTGAGCGGCTCCTGGGAGACCAGTATTAGATTCCGATGCACGAGTGTACGTTTACTGTACACCTTGGACCTTCACATTGACGATGAAACACAGAAATCGCATCGGAATTGAATATAAAAGGCACGATGCCGACTTAAGTACAAGAAGAGTGAATCTTCTAAGAGTTTGTGCTTTGAGCGGCTCCTGGGAGACCAGTATTGGATTCCGATGCACCAGTGCAGTTTTACTGTATCCCTTGGAAATTTACATTGACGATGAAACAGAAATCGCATCGGAATTGAATATAAAATGCACAATGCCGACTTAAGTACAAGAAGAGTGAATCTTCTAAGAGTTTGTGGTTTGAGCGGCTCCTGTGAGACCAGTATTAGATTTCGACGAACCAGTGTAGGTTTACAGTATCCCTTGAACCTTGACATTGACGATGAAACACAGAAATCGCATCGGAATTGAATATAAAAGGGCACAATGCCGCCTTAAGTACAAGAAGAGTGAATCATCTAAGAATTTGTGCTTTGAGCGGCACTTGGAGACCAGTATTAGATTCCGATGCACCAGTGCAGGTTTACTGTATCCCTTGGACCTTCACATTGACGCTGAAACACAGAAATCGCATCGGAATTGAATATAAAAGGCACAATGCGGACTTATGTACAAGAAGAGTGAATCTTCTAAGAGTTTGTGCTTTGAGCGGCTCCTGGGAGACCAGTATTAGATTCCGATGAACGAGTGTACTTGTACAGTATCCCTTTTACCTTCACATTGACGATGAAACACAGAAATCGCATTGGAATTGAATATAAAAGGCACATGCCGACTTAAGTACAAGAAGAGTGAATCTTCTTGGAGTTTGTGCTTTGAGCGGCTCCTGGGAGACCAGTATTGGATTCCGATGCACCAGTGCAGGTTTACTGTATCCCTTGGACCTTCACATTGACGATGAAACACAGAAATCGCATCGGAATTGAATCTAAATTTACAATGCCGATTTAAGTACAAGAAGAGTGAATCTTCTAAGAGTTTGTGCTTTGAGCGGCTCCTGGGAGACCTGTATTGGATTCCGATGCAGCAGTGTCGGTTTACTGTATCCCTGGGACGTTCACATTGACGATGAAACACAGAAATCGCATCGGAATTGAATATAAAAGGCACAATGCCGACTTAAGTACAAGAAGAGTGAATCTTCTTGGAGTTTGTGCTTTGAGCGGCTCCTGGGAGACCAGTATTAGATTCCGATGCACGAGTGTAGGTTTACTGTATCCCTTGGACCTTCACATTGACGATGAAACACAGAAATCGCACTGGAATTGAATATAAAAGACACATGACGACTTAAGTTCAAGAAGAGTGAATCTTCTAAGACTTTGTGCTTCGAGCGGCTCCTGGGAGACCAGTATTGGATTATGATGCACCAGTGCAGGTTTACTGTATCCCTTGGACCTTCACATTGATGATGAATCACAGAAATCGCATCGGAATTGAATATAAAAGGCACAATGCCGACTTAAGTAAAAGACGAGTGAATCTTCTAAGAGTTTGTGGATAGAGCGGCTCCTGGGAGACCAGTATTGGATTCCGATGCACCAGTGCAAGGTTACTGTATCCCTTGGACCTTCACATTGACGATGAAACACAGAAATTGCATCGGAATTGAATCTAAAGGCACAATGCCCACTTAAGTACAAGAAGAGTGAATCTTCTAAGAGTTTGTGCTTTGAGCGGCTCCTGGGAGACCAGTATTGGATTCCGATGCAGCAGTGTCGGTTTACTGTATCCCTTGGACGTTCACATTGACGATGAAACACAGAAATCGCATCGGAATTGAATATAAAAGGCACAATGCCAACTTAAGTACAAGAAGAGTGAATCTTCTTGGAGTTTGTGCTTTGAGCGGCTCCTGGGAGACCATTATTAGATTCCGATGCACGAGTGTAGGTTTACTGTATCCCTTGCACCTTCACATTGACGATGAAACACAGAAATCGCATCAGAATTGAATATAAAAGGCACAATGCCGACTTAAGTACAAGAAGAGTGAATCTTCTAAGACTTTGTGCTTTGAGCGGCTCCTGGGAGACCAGTATTGGATTCCGATGCATCAGTGCAGGTTTACTGTATCCCTTGGACCTTCACATTGACGATGAAACACAGAAATCGGATCGGAATTGAATATAAAAGGCACAATGCCGACATAAGTACAAGAGGAGTGAATCTTCAAAGAGTTTGTGGATTGAGCGGCTCCTGGGAGACCAGTATTGGATTCCGATGCACCAGTGCAAGGTTACTGTATCCCTTGGATCTTCACATTGACGATGAATCACAGAAATCGCATCGGAATTGAATCTAAAGGCACAATGCCGACTTAAGTACAAGAAGAGTGAATCTTCTAAGAGTTTGTGCTTTGAGCGGCTCCTGGAAGACCAGTATTGGATTCCGATGCAGCAGTGTCGGTTTACTGTATCCCTTGGATGTTCACATTGACGATGAAACACAGAAATCGCATCGGAATTGAATGTAAAAGGCACAATGCCGACTTAAGTACAAGAAGAGTGAATCTTCTTGGAGTTTGTGCTTTGAGCGGCTCCTGGGAGACCAGTATTAGATTCCGATGCACGAGTGTAGGTTTACTGTATCCCTTGGACCTTCACATTGACGATGAAACACAGAAATCGCATTGGAATTGAATATAAAAGGCACATGCCGACTTAAGTACAAGAAGAGTGAATCTTCTAAGACTTTGTGCTTTGAGCGGCTCCTGGGAGACCAGTATTGGATTCCGATGCACCAGTGCAGGTTTACTGTATCCCTTGGACCTTCACATTGACGATGAATCACAGAAATCGCATCGGAATTGAATATAAAAGGCACAATGCAGACTTAAGTAAAAGACGAGATAATCTTCTAAGAGTTTGTGGATTGAGCGGCTCCTGCGAGACCAGTATTGGATTCCGATGCACCAGTGCAAGGTTACTGTATCCCTTGGACCTTCACATTGACGATGAAACACAGAAATCGCATCGGAATTGGATCTAAAGGCACAATGCCGACTTAAGTACAAGAAGAGTGAATCTTCTAAGAGTTTGTGCTTTGAGCGGCTCCTGGGAGACCAGTATTGGATTCCGATGCAGCAGTGTCGGTTTACTGTATCCCTTGGACGTTCACATTGACGATGAAACACAGAAATCGCATCGGAATTGAATATAAAAGGCACAATGCCGACTTAAGTACAAGAAGAGTGAATCTTCTTGGAGGTTGTGCTTTGAGCGGCTCCTGGGAGACCATTATTAGATTCCGATGCACGAGTGTAGGTTTACTGTATCCCTTGGAACTTCAAATTGACGATGAAACACAGAAATCGCATCAGAATTGAATATAAAAGGCACAATGCCGACTTAAGTACAAGAAGAGTGAATCTTCAAAGAGTTTGTGGATTGAGCGGCTCCTAGGAGACCAGTATTGAATACCGATGCACCAGTGCAGGTTTACTGTATCCCATGGACCTTCACATTGACGATGAAATACAGAAATCGCATTGGAATTGAATATAAACGGCCCAATGCCGACTTAAGTACAAGAAGTGTGAATCTTCTGGGAGCTTGTGCTTTGAGCGGCACCTGGGAGACCAGTATTGCATTCCGATGCACCAGTGCAGGTTTACTGTATCCCTTGGACCTTCACATTGACGATGAAACGCTGAAATCGCATCGGAATTGAATATAAAAGGTACAATGCCGACTTAAATACAAGAAGAGTGAATCTTATAACAGTTTGTGGTTTGAGCGGCTCCTGGGAGACCAGTAATAGATTCCGATGCACCAGTGCAGGTTTACTGTATCCCTTGGACCTTCACATTGACGATGAAACACAGAAATCGCATCGGAATTGAATATAAAAGGCCCAATGCCGACTTAGGTACAAGAAGAGTGAATCTTCTAAGACTTTGTGCTTTGAGCGGCTCCTGGGAGACCAGTATTGGATTCCGATGCACCAGTGTCGGTTTACTGTATCCCTTGGACCTTCACATTGACGATGAAACACAGAAATCGCATCGGAATTGAAAATAAAAGGCACAATGCCGACTTAAGTACAAGAAGAGTGAATCTTCTAAGAGTTTGTGCCTTGAGCGGCTCCTGGGAGACCAGTATTGGATTCCGATGCACCAGTGCAGGTTTACTGTGTCCCTTGGACCTTCACATTGACGATGAAACACAGAAATCGCTTCGGAATTGAATATATAGGGCACAATGCCGACTTAAGTACAGGAAGAGTGAATCTTCTAAGAGTTTGTGCTTTGAGCGGCTCCTGGGAGACCAGTATTGGAATCCGATGCAGCAGTGCAGGTTTACTGTATCCCTTGGACCTTCACATTGACGATGAAACACAGAAATCGCATAGGCATTGAATATAAAAGGCACAATGACGACTTAAGTACAAGAAGAGTGAATCTTCTAAGAGTTTGCGCTTTGAGCGGCTCCTGGGAGACCATTATGAGATTCCGATGCACGAGTGTACGTTTACTGTATCCCTTGGACCTTCACATTGACGATGAAACACAGAAATCGCATCGGAATTGAATATAAAAGGCACGATGCCGACTTAAGTACAAGAAGAGTGAATCTTCTAAGAGTTTGTGCTTTGAGCGGCTCCTGGGAGACCAGTATTGGATTCCGATGCACCAGTGCAGTTTTACTGTATCCCTTGGACCTTTACATTGACGATGAAACAGAAATCGCATCGGAATTGAATATAAAATGCACAATGCCGACTTAAGTACAAGAAGAGTGAATCTTCTAAGAGTTTGTGGTTAGAGCGGCTCCTGAGAGACCAGTATTAGATTTCGTCGCACCAGTGCAGGTTTACTGTATCCCTTGAACCTTGACATTGACGATGAAACACAGAAATCGCATCGGAATTGAATATAAAAGGGCACAATGCCGCCTTAAGTACAAGAAGAGTGAATCATCTAAGAGTTTGTGCTTTGAGCGGCTCCTGGGAGACCAGTATTAGATTCCGATGCACCAGTGCAGGTTTACTGTATCCCTTGGACCTTCACATTGACGCTGAAACACAGAAATCGCATCGGAATTGAATATAAAAGGCACAATGCCGAATTATGTACAAGAAGAGTGAATCTTCTAAGAGTTTGTGCTTTGAGCGGCTCCTGGGAGACCGGTATTAGATTCCGACGAGCGAGTGTACTTTTACTGTATCCCTTGGCCCTTCACATTGACGATGAAACACAGAAATCGCATTGGAATTGAATATAAAAGGCACATGCCGACTTAAGTACAAGAAGAGTGAATCTTCAAAGAGGTTGTGGATTGAGCGGCTCCTGGGAAACAGGATTGGATTCCGATGCACCATTGCAAGGTTACTGTATCCCTTGGACCTTCACATTGACGATGAAACACAGAAATCGCATCGGAATTGAATCTAAATTCACAATGCCGATTTAAGTACAAGAATAGTGAATCTTCTAAGAGTTTGTGCTTTGAGCGGCTCCTGGGAGACCTGTATTGGATTCCGATGCAGCAGTGTCGGTTTACTGTATCCCTTGGACGTTCACATTGACGATGAAACACAGAAACGCATCGGAAATGAATATAAAAGGCACAATGCCGACTTAAGTACAAGAAGAGTGAATCTTCTTGGAGTTTGTGCTTTGAGCGGCTCCTGGGAGACCAGTATTAGATTCCGATGCACGTGTGTAGGTTTACTGTATCCCTTGGACCTTCACATTGACGATGAAACACAGAAATCGCATTGGAATTGAATATAAAAGGCACATGCCGACTTAAGTACAAGAAGAGTGAATCTTCTAAGACTTTGTGCTTTGAGCGGCTCCTGGGAGACCAGTATTGGATTCCGATGCACCAGTGCAGGTTTACTGTATCCCTTGGACCTTCACATTGACGATGAATCACAGAAATCGCATCGGAATTGAATATGATAGGCACAATGCCGACTTAAGTAAAAGACGAGTGAATCTTCTAAGAGTTTGTGGATTGAGCGGCTCCTGGGAGACCAGTATTAGATTCCGATGCACCAGTGCAAGGTTACTGTATCCCTTGGACCTTCACATTGACGATGAAACACAGAAATTGCATCGGAATTGAATCTAAAGGCACAATGCCCACTTAAGTACAAGAAGAGTGAATCTTCTAAGAGTTTGTGCTTTGAGCGGCTCCTGGGAGACCAGTATTGGATTCCGATGCAGCAGTGTCGGTTTACTGTATCCCTTGGACGTTCACATTGACGATGAAACACAGAAATCGCATCGGAATTGAATATAAAAGGCACAATGCCAACTTAAGTACAAGAAGAGTGAATCTTCTTTGAGTTTGTGCTTTGAGCGGCTCCTGGGAGACCATTATTAGATTCCGATGCACGAGTGTAGGTTTACTGTATCCCATGGACCTTCACATTGACGATGAAACACAGAAATCGCATTGGAATTGAATATAAAAGGCACATGCCGACTTAAGTACAAGAAGAGTGAATCTTCTAAGACTTTGTGCTTTGAGCGGCTCCTGGGAGACCAGTATTGGATTCCGATGCACCAGTGCAGGTTTACTGTATCCCTTGGACCTTCACATTGACGATGAATCACAGAAATCGCATCGGAATTGAATATAAAAGGCACAATGCAGACTTAAGTAAAAGACGAGATAATCTTCTAAGAGTTTGTGGATTGAGCGGCTCCTGCGAGACCAGTATTGGATTCCGATGCACCAGTGCAAGGTTACTGTATCCCTTGGACCTTCACATTGACGATGAAACACAGAAATCGCATCGGAATTGGATCTAAAGGCACAATGCCGACTTAAGTACAAGAAGAGTGAATCTTCTAAGAGTTTGTGCTTTGAGCGGCTCCTGGGAGACCAGTATTGGATTCCGATGCAGCAGTGTCGGTTTACTGTATCCCTTGGACGTTCACATTGACGATGAAACACAGAAATCGCATCGGAATTGAATATAAAAGGCACAATGCCGACTTAAGTACAAGAAGAGTGAATCTTCTTGGAGGTTGTGCTTTGAGCGGCTCCTGGGAGACCATTATTAGATTCCGATGCACGAGTGTAGGTTTACTGTATCCCTTGGACCTTCAAATTGACGATGAAACACAGAAATCGCATCAGAATTGAATATAAAAGGCACAATGCCGACTTAAGTACAAGAAGAGTGAATCTTCAAAGAGTTTGTGGATTGAGCGGCTCCTAGGAGACCAGTATTGAATACCGATGCACCAGTGCAGGTTTACTGTATCCCATGGACCTTCACATTGACGATGAAATACAGAAATCGCATTGGAATTGAATATAAACGGCCCAATGCCGACTTAAGTACAAGAAGTGTGAATCTTCTGGGAGTTTGTGCTTTGAGCGGCACCTGGGAGACCAGTATTGCATTCCGATGCACCAGTGCAGGTTTACTGTATCCCTTGGACCTTCACATTGACGATGAAACGCTGAAATCGCATCGGAATTGAATATAAAAGGTACAATGCCGACTTAAATACAAGAAGAGTGAATCTTATAACAGTTTGTGGTTTGAGCGGCTCCTGGGAGACCAGTAATAGATTCCGATGCACCAGTGCAGGTTTACTGTATCCCTTGGACCTTCACATTGACGATGAAACACAGAAATCGCATCGGAATTGAATATAAAAGGCCCAATGCCGACTTAGGTACAAGAAGAGTGAATCTTCTAAGACTTTGTGCTTTGAGCGGCTCCTGGGAGACCAGTATTGGATTCCGATGCACCAGTGTCGGTTTACTGTATCCCTTGGACCTTCACATTGACGATGAAACACAGAAATCGCATCGGAATTGAAAATAAAAGGCACAATGCCGACTTAAGTACAAGAAGAGTGAATCTTCTAAGAGTTTGTGCCTTGAGCGGCTCCTGGGAGACCAGTATTGGATTCCGATGCACCAGTGCAGGTTTACTGTGTCCCTTGGACCTTCACATTGACGATGAAACACAGAAATCGCTTCGGAATTGAATATATAGGGCACAATGCCGACTTAAGTACAAGAAGAGTGAATCTTCTAAGAGTTTGTGCTTTGAGCGGCTCCTGGGAGACCAGTATTGGAATCCGATGCAGCAGTGCAGGTTTACTGTATCCCTTGGACCTTCACATTGACGATGAAACACAGAAATCGCATAGGCATTGAATATAAAAGGCACAATGACGACTTAAGTACAAGAAGGGTGAATCTTCTAAGAGTTTGTGCTTTGAGCGGCTCCTGGGAGACCATTATGAGATTCCGATGCACGAGTGTACGTTTACTGTATCCCTTGGACCTTCACATTGACGATGAAACACAGAAATCGCATCGGAATTGAATATAAAAGGCACGATGCCGACTTAAGTACAAGAAGAGTGAATCTTCTAAGAGTTTGTGCTTTGAGCGGCTCCTGGGAGACCAGTATTGGATTCCGATGCACCAGTGCACCAGTGCAGTTTTGACGATGAAACAGAAATCGCATCGGAATTGAATATAAAATGCACAATGCCGACTTAAGTACAAGAAGAGTGAATCTTCTAAGAGTTTGTGGTTAGAGCGGCTCCTGGGAGACCAGTATTAGATTTCGTCGCACCAGTGCAGGTTTACTGTATCCCTTGAACCTTGACATTGACGATGAAACACAGAAATCGCATCGGAATTGAATATAAAAGGGCACAATGCCGCCTTAAGTACAAGAAGAGTGAATCATCTAAGAGTTTGTGCTTTGAGCGGCTCCTGGGAGAACAGTATTAGATTCCGATGCACCAGTGCAGGTTTACTGTATCCCTTGGACCTTCACATTGACGCTGAAACACAGAAATCGCATCGGAATTGAATATAAAAGGCACAATGCCGACTTATGTACAAGAAGAGTGAATCTTCTAAGAGTTTGTGCTTTGAGCGGCTCCTGGGAGACCGGTATTAGATTCCGACGAGCGAGTGTACTTTTACTGTATCCCTTGGCCCTTCACATTGACGATGAAACACAGAAATCGCATTGGAATTGAATATAAAAGGCACATGCCGACTTAAGTACAAGAAGAGTGAATCTTCAAAGAGGTTGTGGATTGAGCGGCTCCTGGGAAACAGGATTGGATTCCGATGCACCAGTGCAAGGTTACTGTATCCCTTGGACCTTCACATTGACGATGAAACACAGAAATCGCATCGGAATTGAATCTAAATTCACAATGCCGATTTAAGTACAAGAATAGTGAATCTTCTAAGAGTTTGTGCTTTGAGCGGCTCCTGGGAGACCTGTATTGGATTCCGATGCAGCAGTGTCGGTTTACTGTATCCCTTGGACGTTCACATTGACGATGAAACACAGAAATCGCATCGGAAATGAATATAAAAGGCACAATGCCGACTTAAGTACAAGAAGAGTGAATCTTCTTGGAGTTTGTGCTTTGAGCGGCTCCTGGGAGACCAGTATTAGATTCCGATGCACGTGTGTAGGTTTACTGTATCCCTTGGACCTTCACATTGACGATGAAACACAGAAATCGCATTGGAATTGAATATAAAAGGCACATGCCGACTTAAGTACAAGAAGAGTGAATCTTCTAAGACTTTGTGCTTTGAGCGGCTCCTGGGAGACCACTATTGGATTCCGATGCACCAGTGCAGGTTTACTGTATCCCTTGGACCTTCACATTGACGATGAATCACAGAAATCGCATCGGAATTGAATATGATAGGCACAATGCCGACTTAAGTAAAAGACGAGTGAATCTTCTAAGAGTTTGTGGATTGAGCGGCTCCTGGGAGACCAGTATTAGATTCCGATGCACCAGTGCAAGGTTACTGTATCCCTTGGACCTTCACATTGACGATGAAACACAGAAATTGCATCGGAATTGAATCTAAAGGCACAATGCCCACTTAAGTACAAGAAGAGTGAATCTTCTAAGAGTTTGTGCTTTGAGCGGCTCCTGGGAGACCAGTATTGGATTCCGATGCAGCAGTGTCGGTTTACTGTATCCCTTGGACGTTCACATTGACGATGAAACACAGAAATCGCATCGGAATTGAATATAAAAGGCACAATGCCAACTTAAGTACAAGAAGAGTGAATCTTCTTTGAGTTTGTGCTTTGAGCGGCTCCTGGGAGACCATTATTAGATTCCGATGCACGAGTGTAGGTTTACTGTATCCCATGGACCTTCACATTGACGATGAAACACAGAAATCGCATTGGAATTGAATATAAACGGCCCAATGCCGACTTAAGTACAAGAAGAGTGAATCTTCTGGGAGTTTGTGCTTTGAGCGGCACCTGGGAGACCAGTATTGCATTCCGATGCACCAGTGCAGGTTTTCTGTATCCCTTTGACCTTCACATTGACGATGAAACGCAGAAATCGCATCGGAATTGAATATAAAAGGCACAATGCCGACTTAAATACAAGAAGAGTGAATCTTCTAAGAGTTTGTGGTTTGAGCGGCTCCTGGGAGACCAGTAATAGATTCCGATGCACCAGTGCAGGTTTACTGTATCCCTTGGACCTTCACATTGACGATGAAACGCAGAAATCGCATCGGAATTGAATATAAAAGGCCCAATGCCGACTTAGGTACAAGAAGAGTGAATCTTCTAAGACTTTGTGCTTTGAGCGGCTCCTGGGAGACCAGTATTGGATTCCGATGCACCAGTGTCGGTTTACTGTATCCCTTGGACCTTCACATTGACGATGAAACACAGAAATCGCATCGGAATTGAAAATAAAAGGCACAATGCCGACTTAAGTACAAGAAGAGTGAATCTTCTAAGAGTTTGTGCCTTGAGCGGCTCCTGGGAGACCAGTATTGGATTCCGATGCACTAGTGCAGGTTTACTGTATCCCTTGGACCTTCACATTGACGATGAAACACAGAAATCGCTTCGGAATTGAATATATAGGGCACAATGCCGACTTAAGTACAAGAGGAGTGAATCTTCTAAGAGTTTGTGGTTTGAGCGGCTCCTGGGAGACCAGTATTGGAATCCGATGCAGCAGTGCAGGTTTACTGTATCCCTTGGACCTTCACATTGACGATGAAACACAGAAATCGCATCGGCATTGAATATAAAAGGTACAATGACGACTTAAGTACAAGAAGAGTGAATCGTCTAAGAGTTTGTGCTTTGAGCGGCTCCTGGGAGACCAGTATTAGATTCCGATGCACGAGTGTAGGTTTACTGTATCCCTTGGACCTTCACATTGACGATGAAACACAGAAATCGCACTGGAATTGAATATAAAAGACACATGACGACTTAAGTTCAAGAAGAGTGAATCTTCTAAGACTTTGTGCTTCGAGCGGCTCCTGGGAGACCAGTATTGGATTCCGATGCACCAGTGCAGGTTTACTGTATCCCTTGGACCTTCACATTGATGATGAATCACAGAAATCGCATCGGAACTGAATATAAAAGGCACAATGCCGACTTAAGTAAAAGACGAGTGAATCTTCTAAGAGTTTGTGGATAGAGCGGCTCCTGGGAGACCAGTATTGGATTCCGATGCACCAGTGCAAGGTTACTGTATCCCTTGGACCTTCACATTGACGATGAAACACAGAAATTGCATCGGAATTGAATCTAAAGGCACAATGCCCACTTAAGTACAAGAAGAGTGAATCTTCTAAGAGTTTGTGCTTTGAGCGGCTCCTGGGAGACCGGTATTGGATTCCGATGCAGCAGTGTCGGTTTACTGTATCCCTTGGACGTTCACATTGACGATGAAACACAGAAATCGCATCGGAATTGAATATAAAAGGCACAATGCCAACTTAAGTACAAGAAGAGCGAATCTTCTTGGAGTTTGTGCTTTGAGCGGCTCCTGGGAGACCATTATTAGATTCCGATGCACGAGTGTAGGTTTACTGTATCCCTTGCACCTTCACATTGACGATGAAACACAGAAATCGCATCAGAATTGAATATAAAAGGCACAATGCCGACTTAAGTACAAGAAGAGTGAATCTTCTAAGACTTTGAGCGGCTCCTGGGAGACCAGTATTGGATTCCGATGCATCAGTGCAGGTTTACTGTATCCCTTGGACCTTCACATTGACGATGAAACACAGAAATCGGATCGGAATTGAATATAAAAGGCACAATGCCGACATAAGTACAAGAGGAGTGAATCTTCAAAGAGTTTGTGGATTGAGCGGCTCCTGGGAGACCAGTATTGGATTCCGATGCACCAGTGCAAGGTTACTGTATCCCTTGGATCTTCACATTGACGATGAATCACAGAAATCGCATCGGAATTGAATCTAAAGGCACAATGCCGACTTAAGTACAAGAAGAGTGAATCTTCTAAGAGTTTGTGCTTTGAGCGGCTCCTGGAAGACCAGTATTGGATTCCGATGCAGCAGTGTCGGTTTACTGTATCCCTTGGACGTTCACATTGACGATGAAACACAGAAATCGCATCGGAATTGAATGTAAAAGGCACAATGCCGACTTAAGTACAAGAAGAGTGAATCTTCTTGGAGTTTGTGCTTTGAGCGGCTCCTGGGAGACCAGTATTAGATTCCGATGCACGAGTGTAGGTTTACTGTATCCCTTGGACCTTCACATTGACGATGAAACACAGAAATCGCATTGGAATTGAATATAAAAGGCACATGCCGACTTAAGTACAAGAAGAGTGAATCTTCTAAGACTTTGTGCTTTGAGCGGCTCCTGGGAGACCAGTATTGGATTCCGATGCACCAGTGCAGGTTTACTGTATCCCTTGGACCTTCACATTGACGATGAATCACAGAAATCGCATCGGAATTGAATATAAAAGGCACAATGCAGACTTAAGTAAAAGACGAGTGAATCTTCTCAGAGTTTGTGGATTGAGCGGCTCCTGCGAGACCAGTATTGGATTCCGATGCACCAGTGCAAGGTTACTGTATCCCTTGGACCTTCACATTGACGATGAAACACAGAAATCGCTTCGGAATTGAATCTAAAGGCACAATGCCGACTTAAGTACAAGAAGAGTGAATCTTCTAAGAGTTTGTGGATTGAGCGGCTCCTAGGAGACCAGTATTGAATACCGATGCACCAGTGCAGGTTTACTGTATCCCATGGACCTTCACATTGACGATGAAATACAGAAATCGCATTGGAATTGAATATAAACGGCCCAATGCCGACTTAAGTACAAGAAGTGTGAATCTTCTGGGAGTTTGTGCTTTGAGCGGCACCTGGGAGACCAGTATTGCATTCCGATGCACCAGTGCAGGTTTACTGTATCCCTTGGACCTTCACATTGACGATGAAACGCTGATATCGCATCGGAATTGAATATAAAAGGTACAAAGCCGACTTAAATACAAGAAGAGTGAATCTTATAACAGTTTGTGGTTTGAGCGGCTCCTGGGAGACCAGTAATAGATTCCGATGCACCAGTGCAGGTTTACTGTATCCCTTGGACCTTCACATTGACGATGAAACACAGAAATCGCATCGGAATTGAATATAAAAGGCCCAATGCCGACTTAGGTACAAGAAGAGTGAATCTTCTAAGACTTTGTGCTTTGAGCAGCTCCTGGGAGACCAGTATTGGATTCCGATGCACCAGTGTCGGTTTACTGTATCCCTTGGACCTTCACATTGACGATGAAACACAGAAATCGCATCGGAATTGAAAATAAAAGGCACAATGCCGACTTAAGTACAAGAAGAGTGAATCTTCTAAGAGTTTGTGCCTTGAGCGGCTCCTGGGAGACCAGTATTGGATTCCGATGCACCAGTGCAGGTTTACTGTGTCCCTTGGACCTTCACATTGTCGATGAAACACAGAAATCGCTTCGGAATTGAATATATAGGGCACAATGCCGACTTAAGTACAAGAAGAGTGAATCTTCTAAGAGTTTGTGCTTTGAGCGGCTCCTGGGAGACCAGTATTGGAATCCGATGCAGCAGTGCAGGTTTACTGTATCCCTTGGACCTTCACATTGACGATGAAACACAGAAATCGCATCGGCATTGAATATAAATGGCACAATGACGACTTAAGTACAAGAAGAGTGAATCTTCTAAGAGTTTGTGCTTTGAGCGGCTCCTGGGAGACCATTATGAGATTCCGATGCACGAGTGTACGTTTACTGTATCCCTTGGACCTTCACATTGACGATGAAACACAGAAATCGCATCGGAATTGAATATAAAAGGCACGATGCCGACTTAAGTACAAGAAGAGCGAATCTTCTTGGAGTTTGTGCTTTGAGCGGCTCCTGGGAGACCAGTATTGGATTCCGATGCACCAGTGCAGTTTTACTGTATCCCTTGGACCTTTACATTGACGATGAAACAGAAATCGCATCGGAATTGAATATAAAATGCACAATGCCGACTTAAGTACAAGAAGAGTGAATCTTCTAAGAGTTTGTGGTTAGAGCGGCTCCTGGGAGACCAGTATTAGATTTCGTCGCACCAGTGCAGGTTTACAGTATCCCTTGAACCTTGACATTGACGATGAAACACAGAAATCGCATCGGAATTGAATATAAAAGGGCACAATGCCGCCTTAAGTACAAGAAGAGTGAATCATCTAAGAGTTTGTGTTTTGAGCGGCTCCTGGGAGACCAGTATTAGATTCCGATGCACCAGTGCAGGTTTACTGTATCCCTTGGACCTTCACATTGACGCTGAAACACAGAAATCGCATCGGAATTGAATATAAAAGTCACAATGCCGACTTATGTACAAGAAGAGTGAATCTTCTAAGAGTTTGTGCTTTGAGCGGCTCCTGGGAGACCGGTATTAGATTCCGACGAGCGAGTGTACTTTTACTGTATCCCTTGGCCCTTCACATTGACGATGAAACACAGAAATCGCATTGGAATTGAATATAAAAGGCACATGCCGACTTAAGTACAAGAAGAGTGAATCTTCTTGGAGTTTGTGCTTTGAGCGGCTCCTGGGAGACCAGTATTGGATTCCGATGCACCAGTGCAGGTTTACTGTATCCCTTGGACCTTCACATTGACGATGAAACACAGAAATCGCATCGGAATTGAATATAAAAGGCACAATGCCGACTTAAGTACAAGAAGAGTGAATCTTCAAAGAGGTTGTGGATTGAGCGGCTCCTGGGAGACAGGATTGGATTCCGATGCACCAGTGCAAGGTTACTGTATCCCTTGGACCTTCACATTGACGATGAAACACAGAAATCGCATCGGAATTGAATCTAAATTCACAATGCCGATTTAAGTACAAGAAGAGTGAATCTTCTAAGAGTTTGTGCTTTGAGCGGCTCCTGGGAGACCTGTATTGGATTCCGATGCAGCAGTGTCGGTTTACTGTATCCCTTGGACGTTCACATTGACGATGAAACACAGAAATCGCATCGGAAATGAATATAAAAGGCACAATGCCGACTTAAGTACAAGAAGAGTGAATCTTCTTGGAGTTTGTGCTTTGAGCGGCTCCTGGGAGACCAGTATTAGATTCCGATGCACGAGTGTAGGTTTACTGTATCCCTTGGACCTTCACATTGACGATGAAACACAGAAATCGCATTGGAATTGAATATAAAAGGCACATGCCGACTTAAGTACAAGAAGAGTGAATCTTCTAAGACTTTGTGCTTTGAGCGGCTCCTGGGAGACCAGTATTGGATTCCGATGCACCAGTGCCGGTTTACTGTATCCCTTGGACCTTCACATTGACGATGAATCACAGAAATCGCATCGGAATTGAATATGATAGGCACAATGCCGACTTAAGTAAAAGACGAGTGAATCTTCTAAGAGTTTGTGGATTGAGCGGCTCCTGGGAGACCAGTATTGGATTCCGATGCACCAGTGCAAGGTTACTGTATCCCTTGGACCTTCACATTGACGATGAAACACAGAAATTGCATCGGAATTGAATCTAAAGGCACAATGCCCACTTAAGTACAAGAAGAGTGAATCTTCTAAGAGTTTGTGCTTTGAGCGGCTCCTGGGAGACCAGTATTGGATTCCGATGCAGCAGTGTCGGTTTACTGTATCCCTTGGACGTTCACATTGACGATGAAACACAGAAATCGCATCGGAATTGAATATAAAAGGCACAATGCCAACTTAAGTACAAGAAGAGTGAATCTTCTTTGAGTTTGTGCTTTGAGCGGCTCCTGGGAGACCATTATTAGATTCCGATGCACGAGTGTAGGTTTACTGTATCCCTTGGACCTTCACATTGACGATGAAACACAGAAATCGCATCAGAATTGAATATAAAAGGCACAATGCCGACTTAAGTACAAGAAGAGTGAATCTTCTAAGACTTTGTGCTTTGAGCGGCTCCTGGGAGACCAGTATTGGATTCCGATACATCAGTGCAGGTTTACTGTATCCCTTGGACCTTCACATTGACGATGAAACACAGAAATCGCATCGCAATTGAATATAAAAGGCACAATGCCGACTTAAGTACAAGAGGAGTGAATCTTCAAAGAGTTTGTGGATTGAGCGGCTCCTGGGAGACCAGTATTGGATACCGATGCACCAGTGGAGGTTTACTGTATCCCATGGACCTTCACATTGACGATGAAACACAGAAATCGCATTGGAATTGAATATAAACGGCCCAATGCCGACTTAAGTACAAGAAGAGTGAATCTTCTGGGAGTTTGTGCTTTGAGCGGCACCTGGGAGACCAGTATTGCATTCCGATGCACCAGTGCAGGTTTACTGTATCCCTTGGACCTTCACATTGACGATGAAACGCAGAAATCGCATCAGAATTGAATATAAAAGGCACAATGCCGACTTAAATACAAGAAGAGTGAATCTTCTAAGAGTTTGTGGTTTGAGCGGCTCCTGGGAGACCAGTAATAGATTCCGATGCACCAGTGCAGGTTTACTGTATCCCTTGGACCTTCACATTGACGATGAAACGCAGAAATCGCATCGGAATTGAATATAAAAGGCCCAATGCCGACTTAGGTACAAGAAGAGTGAATCTTCTAAGACTTTGTGCTTTGAGCGGCTCCTGGGAGACCAGTATTGGATTCCGATGCACCAGTGTCGGTTTACTGTATCCCTTGGACCTTCACATTGACGATGAAACACAGAAATCGCATCGGAATTGAAAATAAAAGGCACAATGCCGACTTAAGTACAAGAAGAGTGAATCTTCTAAGAGTTTGTGCCTTGAGCGGCTCCTGGGAGACCAGTATTGGATTCCGATGCACTAGTGCAGGTTTACTGTATCCCTTGGACCTTCACATTGACGATGAAACACAGAAATCGCTTCGGAATTGAATATATAGGGCACAATGCCGACTTAAGTACAAGAAGAGTGAATCTTCTAAGAGTTTGTGCTTTGAGCGGCTCCTGGGAGACCAGTATTGGAATCCGATGCAGCAGTGCAGGTTTACTGTATCCCTTGGACCTTCACATTGACGATGAAACACAGAAATCGCATCGGCATTGAATATAAAAGGTACAATGACGACTTAAGTACAAGATGAGTGAATCGTCTAAGAGTTTGTGCTTTGAGCGGCTCCTGGGAGACCAGTATTAGATTCCGATGCACGAGTGTACGTTTACTGTATCCCTTGGACCGTCACATTGACGATGAAACACACAAATCGCATCGGAATTGAATATAAAAGGCACGATGCCGACTTAAGTACAAGAAGAGTGAATCTTCTAAGAGTTTGTGCTTTGAGCGGCTCCTGGGAGACCAGTATTGGATTCCGATGCACCAGTGCAGTTTTACTGTATCCCTTGGACCTTTACGTTGACGATGAAACAGAAATCGCATCGGAATTGAATATAAAATGCACAATGCCGACTTAAGTACAAGAAGAGTGAACCTTCTAAGAGTTTGTGGTTTGAGAGGCTCCTGGGAGACCAGTATTAGATTTCGACGCACCAGTGCAGGTTTACAGTATCCCCTGAACCTTGACATTGACGATGAAACACAGATATCGCATCGGAATTGAATATAAATGGGCACAATGCCGCCTTAAGTACAAGAAGAGTGAATCATCTAAGAGTTTGTGCTTTGAGCGGCTCCTGGGAGACCAGTATTAGATTCCGATGCATCAGTGCAGGTTTACTGTATCCCTTGGACCTTCACATTGACGCTGAAACACAGAAATCGCATCGGAATTGAATATAAAAGGCGCAATGCCGACTTATGTACAAGAAGAGTGAATCTTCTAAGAGTTTGTGCTTTGAGCGGCTCCTGGGAGACCAGTATTAGATTCCGATGAACGAGTGTAGGTTTACTGTATCCCTTGGACCTTCACATTGACGATGAAACACAGAAATCGCATTGGAATTGAATATAAAAGGCACATGCCGACTTAAGTACAAGAAGAGTGAATCTTCTTGGAGTTTGTGCTTTGAGCGGCTCCTGGGAGACCAGTATTGGATTCCGATGCACCAGTGCAGGTTTACTGTATCCCTTGGACCTTCACATTGACGATGAAACACAGAAATCGCATCGGAATTGAATATAAAAGGCACAATGCCGACTTAAGTACAAGAAGAGTGAATCTTCAAAGAGGTTGTGGATTGAGCGGCTCCTGGGAGACAGGATTGGATTCCGATGCACCAGTGCAAGGTTACTGTATCCCTTGGACCTTCACATTGACGATGAAACACAGAAATCGCATCGGAATTGAATCTAAATTCACCATGCCGATTTAAGTACAAGAAGAGTGAATCTTCTAAGAGTTTGTGGATTGAACGGCTCCTGCGAGACCAGTATTGGATTCCGATGCACCAGTGCAAGGTTACTGTATCCCTTGGACCTTCACATTGACGATGAAACACAGAAATCGCATCGGAATTGAATCTAAAGGCACAATGCCGACTTAAGTACAAGAAGAGTGAATCTTCTAAGAGTTTGTGCTTTGAGCGGCTCCTGGGAGACCAGTATTGGATTCCGATGCAGCAGTGTCGGTTTACTGTATCCCTTGGACGTTCACATTGACGATGAAACACAGAAATCGCATCGGAATTGAATATAAAAGGCACAATGCCGACTTAAGTACAAGAAGAGTGAATCTTCTTGGAGTTTGTGCTTTGAGCGGCTCCTGGGAGACCATTATTAGATTCCGATGCACGAGTGTAGGTTTACTGTATCCCTTGGACCTTCACATTGACGATGAAACACAGAAATCGCATCAGAATTGAATATAAAAGGCACAATGCCGACTTAAGTACAAGAAGAGTGAATCTTCAAAGAGTTTGTGGATTGAGCGGCTCCTGGGAGACCAGTATTGAATACCGATGCACCAGTGCAGGTTTACTGTATCCCATGGACCTTCGCATTGACGATGAAACACAGAAATCGCATTGGAATTGAATAAAAACGGCCCAATGCCGACTTAAGTACAAGAAGTGTGAATCTTCTGGGAGTTTGTGCTTTGAGCGGCACCTGGGAGACCAGTATTGCATTCCGATGCACCAGTGCAGGTTTACTGTATCCCTTGGACCTTCACATTGACGATGAAACGCTGAAATCGCATCGGAATTGAATATAAAAGGCACAATGCCGACTTAAATACAAGAGGAGTGAATCTTATAACAGTTTGTGGTTTGAGCGGCTCCTGGGAGACCAGTAATAGATTCCGATGCACCAGTGCAGGTTTACTGTATCCCTTGGACCTTCACATTGACGATGAAACACAGAAATCGCATCGGAATTGAATATAAAAGGCCCAATGCCGACTTAGGTACAAGAAGAGTGAATCTTCTAAGACTTTGTGCTTTGAGCGGCTCCTGGGAGAACAGTATTGGATTCCGATGCACCAGTGTCGGTTTACTGTATCCCTTGGACCTTCACATTGACGATGAAACACAGAAATCGCACTGGAATTGAATATAAAAGACACATGACGACTTAAGTTCAAGAAGAGTGAATCTTCTAAGACTTTGTGCTTCGAGCGGCTCCTGGGAGACCAGTATTGGATTCCGATGCACCAGTGCAGGTTTACTGTATCCCTTGGACCTTCACATTGATGATGAATCACAGAAATCGCATCGGAATTGAATATAAAAGGCACAATGCCGACTTAAGTAAAAGACGAGTGAATCTTCTAAGAGTTTGTGGATAGAGCGGCTCCTGGGAGACCAGTATTGGATTCCGATGCACCAGTGCAAGGTTACTGTATCCCTTGGACCTTCACATTGACGATGAAACACAGAAATTGCATCGGAATTGAATCTAAAGGCACAATGCCCACTTAAGTACAAGAAGAGTGAATCTTCTAAGAGTTTGTGCTTTGAGCGGCTCCTGGGAGACCAGTATTGGATTCCGATGCAGCAGTGTCGGTTTACTGTATCCCTTGGACGTTCACATTGACGATGAAACACAGAAATCGCATCGGAATTGAATATAAAAGGCACAATGCCAACTTAAGTACAAGAAGAGTGAATCTTCTTTGAGTTTGTGCTTTGAGCGGCTCCTGGGAGACCATTATTAGATTCCGATGCACGAGTGTAGGTTTACTGTATCCCTTGGACCTTCACATTGACGATGAAACACAGAAATCGCATCAGAATTGAATATAAAAGGCACAATGCCGACTTAAGTACAAGAAGAGTGAATCTTCTAAGACTTTGTGCTTTGAGCGGCTCCTGGGAGACCAGTATTGGATTCCGATACATCAGTGCAGGTTTACTGTATCCCTTGGACCTTCACATTGACGATGAAACACAGAAATCGCATCGCAATTGAATATAAAAGGCACAATGCCGACTTAAGTACAAGAGGAGTGAATCTTCAAAGAGTTTGTGGATTGAGCGGCTCCTGGGAGACCAGTATTGGATACCGATGCACCAGTGGAGGTTTACTGTATCCCATGGACCTTCACATTGACGATGAAACACAGAAATCGCATTGGAATTGAATATAAACGGCCCAATGCCGACTTAAGTACAAGAAGAGTGAATCTTCTGGGAGTTTGTGCTTTGAGCGGCACCTGGGAGACCAGTATTGCATTCCGATGCACCAGTGCAGGTTTACTGTATCCCTTGGACCTTCACATTGACGATGAAACGCAGAAATCGCATCAGAATTGAATATAAAAGGCACAATGCCGACTTAAATACAAGAAGAGTGAATCTTCTAAGAGTTTGTGGTTTGAGCGGCTCCTGGGAGACCAGTAATAGATTCCGATGCACCAGTGCAGGTTTACTGTATCCCTTGGACCTTCACATTGACGATGAAACGCAGAAATCGCATCGGAATTGAATATAAAAGGCCCAATGCCGACTTAGGTACAAGAAGAGTGAATCTTCTAAGACTTTGTGCTTTGAGCGGCTCCTGGGAGACCAGTATTGGATTCCGATGCACCAGTGTCGGTTTACTGTATCCCTTGGACCTTCACATTGACGATGAAACACAGAAATCGCATCGGAATTGAAAATAAAAGGCACAATGCCGACTTAAGTACAAGAAGAGTGAATCTTCTAAGAGTTTGTGCCTTGAGCGGCTCCTGGGAGACCAGTATTGGATTCCGATGCACTAGTGCAGGTTTACTGTATCCCTTGGACCTTCACATTGACGATGAAACACAGAAATCGCTTCGGAATTGAATATATAGGGCACAATGCCGACTTAAGTACAAGAAGAGTGAATCTTCTAAGAGTTTGTGCTTTGAGCGGCTCCTGGGAGACCAGTATTGGAATCCGATGCAGCAGTGCAGGTTTACTGTATCCCTTGGACCTTCACATTGACGATGAAACACAGAAATCGCATCGGCATTGAATATAAAAGGTACAATGACGACTTAAGTACAAGATGAGTGAATCGTCTAAGAGTTTGTGCTTTGAGCGGCTCCTGGGAGACCAGTATTAGATTCCGATGCACGAGTGTACGTTTACTGTATCCCTTGGACCGTCACATTGACGATGAAACACACAAATCGCATCGGAATTGAATATAAAAGGCACGATGCCGACTTAAGTACAAGAAGAGTGAATCTTCTAAGAGTTTGTGCTTTGAGCGGCTCCTGGGAGACCAGTATTGGATTCCGATGCACCAGTGCAGTTTTACTGTATCCCTTGGACCTTTACGTTGACGATGAAACAGAAATCGCATCGGAATTGAATATAAAATGCACAATGCCGACTTAAGTACAAGAAGAGTGAACCTTCTAAGAGTTTGTGGTTTGAGAGGCTCCTGGGAGACCAGTATTAGATTTCGACGCACCAGTGCAGGTTTACAGTATCCCTTGAACCTTGACATTGACGATGAAACACAGATATCGCATCGGAATTGAATATAAATGGGCACAATGCCGCCTTAAGTACAAGAAGAGTGAATCATCTAAGAGTTTGTGCTTTGAGCGGCTCCTGGGAGACCAGTATTAGATTCCGATGCATCAGTGCAGGTTTACTGTATCCCTTGGACCTTCACATTGACGCTGAAACACAGAAATCGCATCGGAATTGAATATAAAAGGCGCAATGCCGACTTATGTACAAGAAGAGTGAATCTTCTAAGAGTTTGTGCTTTGAGCGGCTCCTGGGAGACCAGTATTAGATTCCGATGAACGAGTGTAGGTTTACTGTATCCCTTGGACCTTCACATTGACGATGAAACACAGAAATCGCATTGGAATTGAATATAAAAGGCACATGCCGACTTAAGTACAAGAAGAGTGAATCTTCTTGGAGTTTGTGCTTTGAGCGGCTCCTGGGAGACCAGTATTGGATTCCGATGCACCAGTGCAGGTTTACTGTATCCCTTGGACCTTCACATTGACGATGAAACACAGAAATCGCATCGGAATTGAATATAAAAGGCACAATGCCGACTTAAGTACAAGAAGAGTGAATCTTCAAAGAGGTTGTGGATTGAGCGGCTCCTGGGAGACAGGATTGGATTCCGATGCACCAGTGCAAGGTTACTGTATCCCTTGGACCTTCACATTGACGATGAAACACAGAAATCGCATCGGAATTGAATCTAAATTCACCATGCCGATTTAAGTACAAGAAGAGTGAATCTTCTAAGAGTTTGTGGATTGAACGGCTCCTGCGAGACCAGTATTGGATTCCGATGCACCAGTGCAAGGTTACTGTATCCCTTGGACCTTCACATTGACGATGAAACACAGAAATCGCATCGGAATTGAATCTAAAGGCACAATGCCGACTTAAGTACAAGAAGAGTGAATCTTCTAAGAGTTTGTGCTTTGAGCGGCTCCTGGGAGACCAGTATTGGATTCCGATGCAGCAGTGTCGGTTTACTGTATCCCTTGGACGTTCACATTGACGATGAAACACAGAAATCGCATCGGAATTGAATATAAAAGGCACAATGCCGACTTAAGTACAAGAAGAGTGAATCTTCTTGGAGTTTGTGCTTTGAGCGGCTCCTGGGAGACCATTATTAGATTCCGATGCACGAGTGTAGGTTTACTGTATCCCTTGGACCTTCACATTGACGATGAAACACAGAAATCGCATCAGAATTGAATATAAAAGGCACAATGCCGACTTAAGTACAAGAAGAGTGAATCTTCAAAGAGTTTGTGGATTGAGCGGCTCCTGGGAGACCAGTATTGAATACCGATGCACCAGTGCAGGTTTACTGTATCCCATGGACCTTCGCATTGACGATGAAACACAGAAATCGCATTGGAATTGAATAAAAACGGCCCAATGCCGACTTAAGTACAAGAAGTGTGAATCTTCTGGGAGTTTGTGCTTTGAGCGGCACCTGGGAGACCAGTATTGCATTCCGATGCACCAGTGCAGGTTTACTGTATCCCTTGGACCTTCACATTGACGATGAAACGCTGAAATCGCATCGGAATTGAATATAAAAGGCACAATGCCGACTTAAATACAAGAGGAGTGAATCTTATAACAGTTTGTGGTTTGAGCGGCTCCTGGGAGACCAGTAATAGATTCCGATGCACCAGTGCAGGTTTACTGTATCCCTTGGACCTTCACATTGACGATGAAACACAGAAATAGCATCGGAATTGAATATAAAAGGCCCAATGCCGACTTAGGTACAAGAAGAGTGAATCTTCTAAGACTTTGTGCTTTGAGCGGCTCCTGGGAGAACAGTATTGGATTCCGATGCACCAGTGTCGGTTTACTGTATCCCTTGGACCTTCACATTGACGATGAAACACAGAAATCGCACTGGAATTGAATATAAAAGACACATGACGACTTAAGTTCAAGAAGAGTGAATCTTCTAAGACTTTGTGCTTCGAGCGGCTCCTGGGAGACCAGTATTGGATTCCGATGCACCAGTGCAGGTTTACTGTATCCCTTGGACCTTCACATTGATGATGAATCACAGAAATCGCATCGGAATTGAATATAAAAGGCACAATGCCGACTTAAGTAAAAGACGAGTGAATCTTCTAAGAGTTTGTGGATAGAGCGGCTCCTGGGAGACCAGTATTGGATTCCGATGCACCAGTGCAAGGTTACTGTATCCCTTGGACCTTCACATTGACGATGAAACACAGAAATTGCATCGGAATTGAATCTAAAGGCACAATGCCCACTTAAGTACAAGAAGAGTGAATCTTCTAAGAGTTTGTGCTTTGAGCGGCTCCTGGGAGACCAGTATTGGATTCCGATGCAGCAGTGTCGGTTTACTGTATCCCTTGGACGTTCACATTGACGATGAAACACAGAAATCGCATCGGAATTGAATATAAAAGGCACAATGCCAACTTAAGTACAAGAAGAGTGAATCTTCTTTGAGTTTGTGCTTTGAGCGGCTCCTGGGAGACCATTATTAGATTCCGATGCACGAGCGTAGGTTTACTGTATCCCTTGGACCTTCACATTGACGATGAAACACAGAAATCGCATCAGAATTGAATATAAAAGGCACAATGCCGACTTAAGTACAAGAAGAGTGAATCTTCTAAGACTTTGTGCTTTGAGCGGCTCCTGGGAGACCAGTATTGGATTCCGATACATCAGTGCAGGTTTACTGTATCCCTTGGACCTTCACATTGACGATGAAACACAGAAATCGCATCGCAATTGAATATAAAAGGCACAATGCCGACTTAAGTACAAGAGGAGTGAATCTTCAAAGAGTTTGTGGATTGAGCGGCTCCTGGGAGACCAGTATTGGATACCGATGCACCAGTGGAGGTTTACTGTATCCCATGGACCTTCACATTGACGATGAAACACAGAAATCGCATTGGAATTGAATATAAACGGCCCAATGCCGACTTAAGTACAAGAAGAGTGAATCTTCTGGGAGTTTGTGCTTTGAGCGGCACCTGGGAGACCAGTATTGCATTCCGATGCACCAGTGCAGGTTTACTGTATCCCTTGGACCTTCACATTGACGATGAAACGCAGAAATCGCATCAGAATTGAATATAAAAGGCACAATGCCGACTTAAATACAAGAAGAGTGAATCTTCTAAGAGTTTGTGGTTTGAGCGGCTCCTGGGAGACCAGTAATAGATTCCGATGCACCAGTGCAGGTTTACTGTATCCCTTGGACCTTCACATTGACGATGAAACGCAGAAATCGCATCGGAATTGAATATAAAAGGCCCAATGCCGACTTAGGTACAAGAAGAGTGAATCTTCTAAGACTTTGTGCTTTGAGCGGCTCCTGGGAGACCAGTATTGGATTCCGATGCACCAGTGTCGGTTTACTGTATCCCTTGGACCTTCACATTGACGATGAAACACAGAAATCGCATCGGAATTGAAAATAAAAGGCACAATGCCGACTTAAGTACAAGAAGAGTGAATCTTCTAAGAGTTTGTGCCTTGAGCGGCTCCTGGGAGACCAGTATTGGATTCCGATGCACTAGTGCAGGTTTACTGTATCCCTTGGACCTTCACATTGACGATGAAACACAGAAATCGCTTCGGAATTGAATATATAGGGCACAATGCCGACTTAAGTACAAGAAGAGTGAATCTTCTAAGAGTTTGTGCTTTGAGCGGCTCCTGGGAGACCAGTATTGGAATCCGATGCAGCAGTGCAGGTTTACTGTATCCCTTGGACCTTCACATTGACGATGAAACACAGAAATCGCATCGGCATTGAATATAAAAGGTACAATGACGACTTAAGTACAAGATGAGTGAATCGTCTAAGAGTTTGTGCTTTGAGCGGCTCCTGGGAGACCAGTATTAGATTCCGATGCACGAGTGTACGTTTACTGTATCCCTTGGACCGTCACATTGACGATGAAACACACAAATCGCATCGGAATTGAATATAAAAGGCACGATGCCGACTTAAGTACAAGAAGAGTGAATCTTCTAAGAGTTTGTGCTTTGAGCGGCTCCTGGGAGACCAGTATTGGATTCCGATGCACCAGTGCAGTTTTACTGTATCCCTTGGACCTTTACGTTGACGATGAAACAGAAATCGCATCGGAATTGAATATAAAATGCACAATGCCGACTTAAGTACAAGAAGAGTGAACCTTCTAAGAGTTTGTGGTTTGAGAGGCTCCTGGGAGACCAGTATTAGATTTCGACGCACCAGTGCAGGTTTACAGTATCCCTTGAACCTTGACATTGACGATGAAACACAGATATCGCATCGGAATTGAATATAAATGGGCACAATGCCGCCTTAAGTACAAGAAGAGTGAATCATCTAAGAGTTTGTGCTTTGAGCGGCTCCTGGGAGACCAGTATTAGATTCCGATGCATCAGTGCAGGTTTACTGTATCCCTTGGACCTTCACATTGACGCTGAAACACAGAAATCGCATCGGAATTGAATATAAAAGGCGCAATGCCGACTTATGTACAAGAAGAGTGAATCTTCTAAGAGTTTGTGCTTTGAGCGGCTCCTGGGAGACCAGTATTAGATTCCGATGAACGAGTGTAGGTTTACTGTATCCGTTGGACCTTCACATTGACGATGAAACACAGAAATCGCATTGGAATTGAATATAAAAGGCACATGCCGACTTAAGTACAAGAAGAGTGAATCTTCTTGGAGTTTGTGCTTTGAGCGGCTCCTGGGAGACCAGTATTGGATTCCGATGCACCAGTGCAGGTTTACTGTATCCCTTGGACCTTCACATTGACGATGAAACACAGAAATCGCATCGGAATTGAATATAAAAGGCACAATGCCGACTTAAGTACAAGAAGAGTGAATCTTCAAAGAGGTTGTGGATTGAGCGGCTCCTGGGAGACAGGATTGGATTCCGATGCACCAATGCAAGGTTACTGTATCCCTTGGACCTTCACATTGACGATGAAACACAGAAATCGCATCGGAATTGAATCTAAATTCACCATGCCGATTTAAGTACAAGAAGAGTGAATCTTCTAAGAGTTTGTGGATTGAACGGCTCCTGCGAGACCAGTATTGGATTCCGATGCACCAGTGCAAGGTTACTGTATCCCTTGGACCTTCACATTGACGATGAAACACAGAAATCGCATCGGAATTGAATCTAAAGGCACAATGCCGACTTAAGTACAAGAAGAGTGAATCTTCTAAGAGTTTGTGCTTTGAGCGGCTCCTGGGAGACCAGTATTGGATTCCGATGCAGCAGTGTCGGTTTACTGTATCCCTTGGACGTTCACATTGACGATGAAACACAGAAATCGCATCGGAATTGAATATAAAAGGCACAATGCCGACTTAAGTACAAGAAGAGTGAATCTTCTTGGAGTTTGTGGTTTGAGCGGCTCCTGGGAGACCATTATTAGATTCCGATGCACGAGTGTAGGTTTACTGTATCCCTTGGACCTTCACATTGACGATGAAACACAGAAATCGCATCAGAATTGAATATAAAAGGCACAATGCCGACTTAAGTACAAGAAGAGTGAATCTTCAAAGAGTTTGTGGATTGAGCGGCTCCTGGGAGACCAGTATTGAATACCGATGCACCAGTGCAGGTTTACTGTATCCCATGGACCTTCGCATTGACGATGAAACACAGAAATCGCATTGGAATTGAATAAAAACGGCCCAATGCCGACTTAAGTACAAGAAGTGTGAATCTTCTGGGAGTTTGTGCTTTGAGCGGCACCTGGGAGACCAGTATTGCATTCCGATGCACCAGTGCAGGTTTACTGTATCCCTTGGACCTTCACATTGACGATGAAACGCTGAAATCGCATCGGAATTGAATATAAAAGGCACAATGCCGACTTAAATACAAGAGGAGTGAATCTTATAACAGTTTGTGGTTTGAGCGGCTCCTGGGAGACCAGTAATAGATTCCGATGCACCAGTGCAGGTTTACTGTATCCCTTGGACCTTCACATTGACGATGAAACACAGAAATCGCATCGGAATTGAATATAAAAGGCCCAATGCCGACTTAGGTACAAGAAGAGTGAATCTTCTAAGACTTTGTGCTTTGAGCGGCTCCTGGGAGAACAGTATTGGATTCCGATGCACCAGTGTCGGTTTACTGTATCCCTTGGACCTTCACATTGACGATGAAACACAGAAATCGCACTGGAATTGAATATAAAAGACACATGACGACTTAAGTTCAAGAAGAGTGAATCTTCTAAGACTTTGTGCTTCGAGCGGCTCCTGGGAGACCAGTATTGGATTCCGATGCACCAGTGCAGTTTTACTGTATCCCTTGGACCTTCACATTGATGATGAATCACAGAAATCGCATCGGAATTGAATATAAAAGGCACAATGCCGACTTAAGTAAAAGACGAGTGAATCTTCTAAGAGTTTGTGGATAGAGCGGCTCCTGGGAGACCAGTATTGGATTCCGATGCACCAGTGCAAGGTTACTGTATCCCTTGGACCTTCACATTGACGATGAAACACAGAAATTGCATCGGAATTGAATCTAAAGGCACAATGCCCACTTAAGTACAAGAAGAGTGAATCTTCTAAGAGTTTGTGCTTTGAGCGGCTCCTGGGAGACCAGTATTGGATTCCGATGCAGCAGTGTCGGTTTACTGTATCCCTTGGACGTTCACATTGACGATGAAACACAGAAATCGCATCGGAATTGAATATAAAAGGCACAATGCCAACTTAAGTACAAGAAGAGTGAATCTTCTTGGAGTTTGTGCTTTGAGCGGCTCCTGGGAGACCATTATTAGATTCCGATGCACGAGTGTAGGTTTACTGTATCCCTTGCACCTTCACATTGACGATGAAACACAGAAATCGCATCAGAATTGAATATAAAAGGCACAATGCCGACTTAAGTACAAGAAGAGTGAATCTTCTAAGACTTTGTGCTTTGAGCGGCTCCTGGGAGACCAGTATTGGATTCCGATGCATCAGTGCAGGTTTACTGTATCCCTTGGACCTTCACATTGACGATGAAACACAGAAATCGGATCGGAATTGAATATAAAAGGCACAATGCCGACATAAGTACAAGAGGAGTGAATCTTCAAAGAGTTTGTGGATTGAGCGGCTCCTGGGAGACCAGTATTGGATTCCGATGCACCAGTGCAAGGTTACTGTATCCCTTGGATCTTCACATTGACGATGAATCACAGAAATCGCATCGGAATTGAATCTAAAGGCACAATGCCGACTTAAGTACAAGAAGAGTGAATCTTCTAAGAGTTTGTGCTTTGAGCGGCTCCTGGAAGACCAGTATTGGATTCCGATGCAGCAGTGTCGGTTTACTGTATCCCTTGGACGTTCACATTGACGATGAAACACAGAAATCGCATCGGAATTGAATGTAAAAGGCACAATGCCGACTTAAGTACAAGAAGAGTGAATCTTCTTGGAGTTTGTGCTTTGAGCGGCTCCTGGGAGACCAGTATTAGATTCCGATGCACGAGTGTAGGTTTACTGTATCCCTTGGACCTTCACATTGACGATGAAACACAGAAATCGCATTGGAATTGAATATAAAAGGCACATGCCGACTTAAGTACAAGAAGAGTGAATCTTCTAAGACTTTGTGCTTTGAGCGGCTCCTGGGAGACCAGTATTGGATTCCGATGCACCAGTGCAGGTTTACTGTATCCCTTGGACCTTCACATTGACGATGAATCACAGAAATCGCATCGGAATTGAATATAAAAGGTACAATGCAGTCTTAAGTAAAAGACGAGTGAATCTTCTAAGAGTTTGTGGATTGAGCGGCTCCTGCGAGACCAGTATTGGATTCCGATGCACCAGTGCAAGGTTACTGTATCCCTTGGACCTTCACATTGACGATGAAACACAGAAATCGCATCGGAATTGAATCTAAAGGCACAATGCCGACTTAAGTACAAGAAGAGTGAATCTTCTAAGAGTTTGTGCTTTGAGCGGCTCCTGGGAGACCAGTATTGGATTCCGATGCAGCAGTGTCGGTTTACTGTATCCCTTGGACGTTCACATTGACGATGAAACACAGAAATCGCATCGGAATTGAATATAAAAGGCACAATGCCGACTTAAGTACAAGAAGAGTGAATCTTCTTGGAGTTTGTGCTTTGAGCGGCTCCTGGGAGACCATTATTAGATTCCGATGCACGAGTGTAGGTTTACTGTATCCCTTGGACCTTCACATTGACGATGAAACACAGAAATCGCATCAGAATTGAATATAAAAGGCACAATGCCGACTTAAGTACAAGAAGAGTGAATCTTCAAAGAGTTTGTGGATTGAGCGGCTCCTAAGAGACCAGTATTGAATACCGATGCACCAGTGCAGGTTTACTGTATCCCATGGACCTTCACATTGACGATGAAATACAGAAATCGCATTGGAATTGAATATAAACGGCCCAATGCCGACTTAAGTACAAGAAGTGTGAATCTTCTGGGAGTTTGTGCTTTGAGCGGCACCTGGGAGACCAGTATTGCATTCCGATGCACCAGTGCAGGTTTACTGTATCCCTTGGACCTTCACATTGACGATGAAACGCTGAAATCGCATCGGAATTGAATATAAAAGGTACAAAGCCGACTTAAATACAAGAAGAGTGAATCTTATAACAGTTTGTGGTTTGAGCGGCTCCTGGGAGACCAGTAATAGATTCCGATGCACCAGTGCAGGTTTACTGTATCCCTTGGACCTTCACATTGACGATGAAACACAGAAATCGCATCGGAATTGAATATAAAAGGCCCAATGCCGACTTAGGTACAAGAAGAGTGAATCTTCTAAGACTTTGTGCTTTGAGCAGCTCCTGGGAGACCAGTATTGGATTCCGATGCACCAGTGTCGGTTTACTGTATCCCTTGGACCTTCACATTGACGATGAAACACAGAAATCGCATCGGAATTGAAAATAAAAGGCACAATGCCGACTTAAGTACAAGAAGAGTGAATCTTCTAAGAGTTTGTGCCTTGAGCGGCTCCTGGGAGACAGGATTGGATTCCGATGCACCAGTGCAAGGTTACTGTATCCCTTGGACCTTCACATTGACGATGAAACACAGAAATCGCATCGGAATTGAATCTAAATTCACAATGCCGATTTAAGTACAAGAAGAGTGAATCTTCTAAGAGTTTGTGCTTTGAGCGGCTCCTGGGAGACCTGTATTTGATTCCGATGCAGCAGTGTCGGTTTACTGTATCCCTTGGACGTTCACATTGACGATGAAACACAGAAATCGCATCGGAAATGAATATAAAAGGCACAATGCCGACTTAAGTACAAGAAGAGTGAATCTTCTAAGACTTTGTGCTTTGAGCGGCTCCTGGGAGACCAGTGTTGGATTCCGATGCACCAGTGCAGGTTTACTGTATCCCTTGGACCTTCACATTGACGATGAATCACAGAAATCGCATCGGAATTGAATATGATAGGCACAATGCCGACTTAAGTAAAAGACGAGTGAATCTTCTAAGAGTTTGTGGATTGAGCGGCTCCTGGGAGACCAGTATTGGATTCCGATGCACCAGTGCAAGGTTACTGTATCCCTTGGACCTTCACATTGACGATGAAACACAGAAATTGCATCGGAATTGAATCTAAAGGCACAATGCCCACTTAAGTACAAGAAGAGTGAATCTTCTAAGAGTTTGTGCTTTGAGCGGCTCCTGGGAGACCAGTATTGGATTCCGATGCAGCAGTGTCGGTTTACTGTATCCCTTGGACGTTCACATTGACGATGAAACACAGAAATCGCATCGGAATTGAATATAAAAGGCACAATGCCAACTTAAGTACAAGAAGAGTGAATCTTCTTTGAGTTTGTGCTTTGAGCGGCTCCTGGGAGACCATTATTAGATTCCGATGCACGAGTGTAGGTTTACTGTATCCCTTGGACCTTCACATTGACGATGAAACACAGAAATCGCATCAGAATTGAATGTAAAAGGCACAATGCCGACTTAAGTACAAGAAGAGTGAATCTTCTAAGACTTTGTGCTTTGAGCGGCTCCTGGGAGACCAGTATTGGATTCCGATACATCAGTGCAGGTTTACTGTATCCCTTGGACCTTCACATTGACGATGAAACACAGAAATCGCATCGCAATTGAATATAAAAGGCACAATGCCGACTTAAGTACAAGAGGAGTGAATCTTCAAAGAGTTTGTGGATTGAGCGGCTCCTGGGAGACCAGTATTGGATACCGATGCACCAGTGGAGGTTTACTGTATCCCATGGACCTTCACATTGACGATGAAACACAGAAATCGCATTGGAATTGAATATAAACGGCCCAATGCCGACTTAAGTACAAGAAGAGTGAATCTTCTGGGAGTTTGTGCTTTGAGCGGCACCTGGGAGACCAGTATTGCATTCCGATGCACCAGTGCAGGTTTACTGTATCCCTTGGACCTTCACATTGACGATGAAACGCAGAAATCGCATCGGAATTGAATATAAAAGGCACAATGCCGACTTAAATACAAGAAGAGTGAATCTTCTAAGAGTTTGTGGTTTGAGCGGCTCCTGGGAGACCAGTAATAGATTCCGATGCACCAGTGCAGGTTTACTGTATCCCTTGGACCTTCACATTGACGATGAAACGCAGAAATCGCATCGGAATTGAATATAAAAGGCCCAATGCCGACTTAGGTACAAGAAGAGTGAATCTTCTAAGAGTTTGTGCTTTGAGCGGCTCCTGGGAGACCAGTATTGGATTCCGATGCACCAGTGTCGGTTTACTGTATCCCTTGGACCTTCACATTGACGATGAAACACAGAAATCGCATTGGAATTGAATATAAAAGGCACATGCCGACTTAAGTACAAGAAGAGTGAATCTTCTTGGAGTTTGTGCTTTGAGCGGCTCCTGGGAGACCAGTATTGGATTCCGATGCACCAGTGCAGGTTTACTGTATCCCTTGGACCTTCACATTGACGATGAAACACAGAAATCGCATCGGAATTGAATATAAAAGGCACAATGCCGACTTAAGTACAAGAAGAGTGAATCTTCAAAGAGGTTGTGGATTGAGCGGCTCCTGGGAGACAGGATTGGATTCCGATGCACCAGTGCAAGGTTACTGTATCCCTTGGACCTTCACATTGACGATGAAACACAGAAATCGCATCGGAATTGAATCTAAATTCACCATGCCGATTTAAGTACAAGAAGAGTGAATCTTCTAAGAGTTTGTGGATTGAACGGCTCCTGCGAGACCAGTATTGGATTCCGATGCACCAGTGCAAGGTTACTGTATCCCTTGGACCTTCACATTGACGATGAAACACAGAAATCGCATCGGAATTGAATCTAAAGGCACAATGCCGACTTAAGTACAAGAAGAGTGAATCTTCTAAGAGTTTGTGCTTTGAGCGGCTCCTGGGAGACCAGTATTGGATTCCGATGCAGCAGTGTCGGTTTACTGTATCCCTTGGACGTTCACATTGACGATGAAACACAGAAATCGCATCGGAATTGAATATAAAAGGCACAATGCCGACTTAAGTACAAGAAGAGTGAATCTTCTTGGAGTTTGTGCTTTGAGCGGCTCCTGGGAGACCATTATTAGATTCCGATGCACGAGTGTAGGTTTACTGTATCCCTTGGACCTTCACATTGACGATGAAACACAGAAATCGCATCAGAATTGAATATAAAAGGCACAATGCCGACTTAAGTACAAGAAGAGTGAATCTTCAAAGAGTTTGTGGATTGAGCGGCTCCTGGGAGACCAGTATTGAATACCGATGCACCATGCACTGGTTTACTGTATCCCATGGACCTTCGCATTGACGATGAAACACAGAAATCGCATTGGAATTGAATAAAAACGGCCCAATGCCGACTTAAGTACAAGAAGTGTGAATCTTCTGGGAGTTTGTGCTTTGAGCGGCACCTGGG
The DNA here is from genome assembly GCF_023898315.1 of Schistocerca nitens. NCBI lineage: Eukaryota > Metazoa > Arthropoda > Insecta > Orthoptera > Acrididae > Schistocerca > Schistocerca nitens. The sequence goes on along the minus strand of NC_064618.1, from coordinate 34,341,051 downwards.
AGACCAGTATTGCATTCCGATGCACCAGTGCAGGTTTACTGTATCCCTTGGACCTTCACATTGACGATGAAACGCTGAAATCGCATCGGAATTGAATATAAAAGGCACAATGCCGACTTAAATACAAGAAGAGTGAATCTTATAACAGTTTGTGGTTTGAGCGGCTCCTGGGAGACCAGTAATAGATTCCGATGCACCAGTGCAGGTTTACTGTATCCCTTGGACCTTCACATTGACGATGAAACACAGAAATCGCATCGGAATTGAATATAAAAGGCCCAATGCCGACTTAGGTACAAGAAGAGTGAATCTTCTAAGACTTTGTGCTTTGAGCGGCTCCTGGGAGAACAGTATTGGATTCCGATGCACCAGTGTCGGTTTACTGTATCCCTTGGACCTTCACATTGACGATGAAACACAGAAATCGCATCGGAATTGAAAATAAAAGGCACAATGCCGACTTAAGTACAAGAAGAGTGAATCTTCTAAGAGTTTGTGCCTTGAGCGGCTCTTGGGAGACCAGTATTGGATTCCGATGCACCAGTGCAGGTTTACTGTGTCCCTTGGACCTTCACATTGACGATGAAACACAGAAATCGCTTCGGAATTGAATATATAGGGCACAATGCCGACTTAAGTACAAGAAGAGTGAATCTTCTAAGAGTTTGTGCTTTGAGCGGCTCCTGGGAGACCAGTATTGGAATCCGATGCAGCAGTGCAGGTTTACTGTATCCCTTGGACCTTCACATTGACGATGAAACACAGAAATCGCATCGGCATTGAATATAAAAGGCACAATGACGACTTAAGTACAAGAAGAGTGATTCTTCTAAGAGTTTGTGCTTTGAGCGGCTCCTGGGAGACCAGTATTAGGTTCCGATGCACGAGTGTACGTTTACTGTATCCCTTGGACCTTCACATTGACGATGAAACACAGAAATCGCATCGGAATTGAATATAAAAGGCACGATGCCGACCTAAGTACAAGAAGAGTGAATCTTCTAAGAGTTTGTGCTTTGAGCGGCTTCTGGGAGACCAGTATTGGATTCCGATGCACCAGTGCAGTTTTACTGTATCCCTTGGACCTTTACATTGACGATGAAACAGAAATCGCATCGGAATTGAATATAAAATGCACAATGCCGACTTAAGTACAAGAAGAGTGAATCTTCTAAGAGTTTGTGGTTAGAGCGGCTCCTGGGAGACCAGTATTAGATTTCGTCGCACCAGTGCAGGTTTACAGTATCCCTTGAACCTTGACATTGACGATGAAACACAGAAATCGCATCGGAATTGAATATAAAAGGGCACAATGCCGCCTTAAGTACAAGAAGAGTGAATCATCTAAGAGTTTGTGCTTTGAGCGGCTCCTGGGAGACCAGTATTAGATTCCGATGCACCAGTGCAGGTTTACTGTATCCCTTGGACCTTCACATTGACGCTGAAACACAGAAATCGCATCGGAATTGAATATAAAAGGCACAATGCCGACTTATGTACAAGAAGAGTGAATCTTCTAAGAGTTTGTGCTTTGAGCGGCTCCTGGGAGACCGGTATTAGATTCCGACGAGCGAGTGTACTTTTACTGTATCCCTTGGCCCTTCACATTGACGATGAAACACAGAAATCGCATTGGAATTGAATATAAAAGGCACATGCCGACTTAAGTACAAGAAGAGTGAATCTTCTTGGAGTTTGTGCTTTGAGCGGCTCCTGGGAGACCAGTATTGGATTCCGATGCACCAGTGCAGGTTTACTGTATCCCTTGGACCTTCACATTGACGATGAAACACAGAAATCGCATCGGAATTGAATATAAAAGGCACAATGCCGACTTAAGTACAAGAAGAGTGAATCTTCAAAGAGGTTGTGGATTGAGCGGCTCCTGGGAGACAGGATTGGATTCCGATGCACCACTGCAAGCTTACTGTATCCCTTGGACCTTCACATTGACGATGAAACACAGAAATCGCATCGGAATTGAATCTAAATTCACAATGCCGATTTAAGTACAAGAAGAGTGAATCATCTAAGAGTTTGTGCTTTGAGCGGCTCCTGGGAGACCTGTATTGGATTCCGATGCAGCAGTGTCGGTTTACTGTATCCCTTGGACGTTCACATTGACGATGAAACACAGAAATCGCAGCGGAATTGAATATAAAAGGCACAATGCCGACTTAAGTACAAGAAGAGTGAATCTTCTTGGAGTTTGTGCTTTGAGCGGCTCCTGGGAGACCAGTATTAGATTCCGATGCACGAGTGTAGGTTTACTGTATCCCTTGGACCTTCACATTGACGATGAAACACAGAAATCGCATTGGAATTGAATATAAAAGGCACATGCCGACTTAAGTACAAGAAGAGTGAATCTTCTAAGACTTTGTACTTTGAGCGGCTCCTGGGAGACCAGTATTGGATTCCGATGCACCAGTGCAGGTTTACTGTATCCCTTGGACCTTCACATTGACGATGAATCACAGAAATCGCATCGGAATTGAATATAAAAGGCACAATGCCGACTTAAGTAAAAGACGAGTGAATCTTCTAAGAGTTTGTGGATTGAGCGGCTCCTGGGAGACCAGTATTGGATTCCGATGCACCAGTGCAAGGTTACTGTATCCCTTGGACCTTCACATTGACGATGAAACACAGAAATTGCATCGGAATTGAATCTAAAGGCACAATGCCCACTTAAGTACAAGAAGAGTGAATCTTCTAAGAGTTTGTGCTTTGAGCGGCTCCTGGGAGACCAGTATTGGATTCCGATGCAGCAGTGTCGGTTTACTGTATCCCTTGGACGTTCACATTGACGATGAAACACAGAAATCGCATCGGAATTGAATATAAAACGCACAATGCCAACTTAAGTACAAGAAGAGTGAATCTTCTTTGAGTTTGTGCTTTGAGCGGCTCCTGGGAGACCATTATTAGATTCCGATGCACGAGTGTAGGTTTACTGTATCCATTGGACCTTCACATTGACGATGAAACACAGAAATCGCATCAGAATTGAATATAAAAGGCACAATGCCGACTTAAGTACAAGAAGCGTGAATCTTCTAAGACTTTGTGCTTTGAGCGGCTCCTGGGAGACCAGTATTGGATTCCGATGCATCAGTGCAGGTTTACTGTATCCCTTGGACCTTCACATTGATGATGAAACACAGAAATCGCATCGCAATTGAATATAAAAGGCACAATGCCGACTTAAGTACAAGAGGAGTGAATCTTCAAAGAGTTTGTGGATTGAGCGGCTCCTGGGAGACCAGTATTGGATACCGATGCACCAGTGCAGGTTTACTGTATCCCATGGACCTTCACATTGACGATGAAACACAGAAATCGCATTGGAATTGAATATAAACGGCCCAATGCCGACTTAAGTACAAGAAGTGTGAATCTTCTGGGAGTTTGTGCTTTGAGCGGCACCTGGGAGACCAGTATTTTATTCCGATGCACCAGTGCAGGTTTACTGTATCCCTTGGACCTTCACATTGACGATGAAACGCAGAAATCGCATCGGAATTGAATATAAAAGGCACAATGCCGACTTAAATACAAGAAGAGTGAATCTTCTAAGAGTTTGCGGTTTGAGCGGCTCCTGGGAGACCAGTAATAGATTCCGATGCACCAGTGCAGGTTTACTGTATCCCTTGGACCTTCACATTGACGATGAAACACAGAAATCGCATCGGAATTGAATATAAAAGGCCCAATGCCGACTTAGGTACAAGAAGAGTGAATCTTCTAAGACTTTGTGCTTTGAGCGGCTCCTGGGAGACCAGTATTGGATTCCGATGCACCAGTGTCGGTTTACTGTATCCCTTGGACCTTCACATTGACGATGAAACACAGAAATCGCATTGGAATTGAAAATAAAAGGCACAATGCCGACTTAAGTACAAGAAGAGTGAATCTTCTAAGAGTTTGTGCCTTGAGCGGCTCCTGGGAGACCAGTATTGGATTCCGATGCACTTGTGCAGGTTTGCTGTATCCCTTGGACCTTCACATTGACGATGAAACACAAAAATCGCTTCGGAATTGAATATATAGGGCACAATGCCGACTTAAGTACAAGAAGAGTGAATCTTCTAAGAGTTTGTGCTTTGAGCGGCTCCTGGGAGACCAGTATTGGAATCCGATGCAGCAGTGCAGGTTTACTGTATCCCTTGGACCTTCACATTGACGATGAAACACAGAAATCGCATCGGCATTGAATATAAAAGGCACAATGACGACTTAAGTACAAGAAGAGTGAATCGTCTAAGAGTTTGTGCTTTGAGCGGCTCCTGGGAGACCAGTATTAGATTCTGATGCACGAGTGTACGTTTACTGTATCCCTTGGACCGTCACATTGACGATGAAACACACAAATCGCATCGGAATTGAATATAAAAGGCACGATGCCGACTTAAGTACAAGAAGAGTGAATCTTCTTGGAGTTTGTGCTTTGAGCGGCTCCTGGGAGACCAGTATTGGATTCCGATGCACCAGTGTAGGTTTACTGTATCCCTTGGACCTTCACATTGACGATGAAACACAGAAATCGCATCGGAATTGAATATAAAAGGCACAATGCCGACTTAAGTACAAGAAGAGTGAACCTTCTAAGAGTTTGTGGTTTGAGAGGCTCCTGGGAGACCAGTATTAGATTTCGACGCACCAGTGCAGGTTTACAGTATCCCTTGAACCTTGACATTGACGATGAAACACAGATATCGCATCGGAATTGAATATAAAAGGGCACAATGCCGCCTTAAGTACAAGAAGAGTGAATCATCTAAGAGTTTGTGCTTTGAGCGGCTCCTGGGAGACCAGTATTAGATCCGATGCATCAGTGCAGGTTTACTGTATCCCTTGGACCTTCACATTGACGCTGAAACACAGGAATCGCATCGGAATTGAATATAAAAGGCGCAATGCCGACTTATGTACAAGAAGAGTGAATCTTCTAAGAGTTTGTGCTTTGAGCGGCTCCTGGGAGACCAGTATTAGATTCCGATGAACGAGTGTAGGTTTACTGTATCCCTTGGACCTTCACATTGACGATGAAACACAGAAATCGCATCGGAATTGAATATAAAAGGCACAATGCCGACTTAAGTACAAGAAGAGTTAATCTTCTAAGACTTTGTGCTTTGAGCGGCTCCTGGGAGACCAGTATTGGATTCCGATGCATCAGTGCAGGTTTACTGTATCCCTTGGACCTTCACATTGATGATGAAACACAGAAATCGCATCGCAATTGAATATAAAAGGCACAATGCCGACTTAAGTACAAGAGGAGTGAATCTTCAAACAGTTTGTGGATTGAGCGGCTCCTGGGAGACCAGTATTGGATACCGATGCACCAGTGCAGGTTTACTGTATCCCATGGACCTTCACATTGACGATGAAACACAGAAATCGCATTGGAATTGAATATAAACGGCCCAATGCCGACTTAAGTACAAGAAGTGTGAATCTTCTGGGAGTTTGTGCTTTGAGCGGCACCTGGGAGACCAGTATTGCATTCCGATGCACCAGTGCAGGTTTACTGTATCCCTTGGACCTTCACATTGACGATGAAACGCAGAAATCGCATCGGAATTGAATATAAAAGGCACAATGCCGACTTAAATACAAGAAGAGTGAATCTTCTAAGAGTTTGCGGTTTGAGCGGCTCCTGGGAGACCAGTAATAGATTCCGATGCACCAGTGCAGGTTTACTGTATCCCTTGGACCTTCACATTGACGATGAAACACAGAAATCGCATCGGAATTGAATATAAAAGGCCCAATGCCGACTTAGGTACAAGAAGAGTGAATCTTCTAAGACTTTGTGCTTTGAGCGGCTCCTGGGAGACCAGTATTGGATTCCGATGCACCAGTGTCGGTTTACTGTATCCCTTGGACCTTCACATTGACGATGAAACACAGAAATCGCATTGGAATTGAAAATAAAAGGCACAATGCCGACTTAAGTACAAGAAGAGTGAATCTTCTAAGAGTTTGTGCCTTGAGCGGCTCCTGGGAGACCAGTATTGGATTCCGATGCACTAGTGCAGGTATTCTGTATCCCTTGGACCTTCACATTGACGATGAAACACAAAAATCGCTTCGGAATTGAATATATAGGGCACAATGCCGACTTAAGTACAAGAAGAGTGAATCTTCTAAGAGTTTGTGCTTTGAGCGGCTCCTGGGAGACCAGTATTGGAATCCGATGCAGCAGTGCAGGTTTACTGTATCCCTTGGACCTTCACATTGACGATGAAACACAGAAATCGCATCGTCATTGAATATAAAAGGCACAATGACGACTTAAGTACAAGAAGAGTGAATCGTCTAAGAGTTTGTGCTTTGTGCGGCTCCTGGGAGACCAGTATTAGATTCTGATGCACGAGTGTACGTTTACTGTATCCCTTGGACCGTCACATTGACGATGAAACACACAAATCGCATCGGAATTGAATATAAAAGGCACGATGCCGACTTAAGTACAAGAAGAGTGAATCTTCTTGGAGTTTGTGCTTTGAGCGGCTCCTGGGAGACCAGTATTGGATTCCGATTTACCAGTGTAGGTTTACTGTATCCCTTGGACCTTCACATTGACGATGAAACACAGAAATCGCATCGGAATTGAATATAAAAGGCACAATGCCGACTTAAGTACAAGAGGAGTGAATCTTCAAACAGTTTGTGGATTGAGCGGCTCCTGGGAGACCAGTATTGGATACCGATGCACCAGTGCAGGTTTACTGTATCCCATGGACCTTCACATTGACGATGAAACACAGAAATCGCATTGGAATTGAATATAAACGGCCCAATGCCGACTTAAGTACAAGAAGTGTGAATCTTCTGGGAGTTTGTGCTTTGAGCGGCACCTGGGAGACCAGTATTGCATTCCGATGCACCAGTGCAGGTTTACTGTATCCCTTGGACCTTCACATTGACGATGAAACGCAGAAATCGCATCGGAATTGAATATAAAAGGCACAATGCCGACTTAAATACAAGAAGAGTGAATCTTCTAAGAGTTTGCGGTTTGAGCGGCTCCTGGGAGACCAGTAATAGATTCCGATGCACCAGTGCAGGTTTACTGTATCCCTTGGACCTTCACATTGACGATGAAACACAGAAATCGCATCGGAATTGAATATAAAAGGCCCAATGCCGACTTAGGTACAAGAAGAGTGAATCTTCTAAGACTTTGTGCTTTGAGCGGCTCCTGGGAGACCAGTATTGGATTCCGATGCACCAGTGTCGGTTTACTGTATCCCTTGGACCTTCACATTGACGATGAAACACAGAAATCGCATTGGAATTGAAAATAAAAGGCACAATGCCGACTTAAGTACAAGAAGAGTGAATCTTCTAAGAGTTTGTGCTTTGAGCGGCTCCTGGGAGACCAGTATTGGATTCCGATTTACCAGTGTAGGTTTACTGTATCCCTTGGACCTTCACATTGACGATGAAACACAGAAATCGCATCGGAATTGAATATAAAAGGCACAATGCCGACTTAAGTACAAGAAGAGTGAACCTTCTAAGAGTTTGTGGTTTGAGAGGCTCCTGGGAGACCAGTATTAGATTTCGACGCACCAGTGCAGGTTTACAGTATCCCTTGAACCTTGACATTGACGATGAAACACAGATATCGCATCGGAATTGAATATAAAAGGGCACAATGCCGCCTTAAGTACAAGAAGAGTGAATCATCTAAGAGTTTGTGCTTTGAGCGGCTCCTGGGAGACCAGTATTAGATCCGATGCATCAGTGCAGGTTTACTGTATCCCTTGGACCTTCACATTGACGCTGAAACACAGAAATCGCATCGGAATTGAATATAAAAGGCGCAATGCCGACTTATGTACAAGAAGAGTGAATCTTCTAAGAGTTTGTGCTTTGAGCGGCTCCTGGGAGACCAGTATTAGATTCCGATGAACGAGTGTAGGTTTACTGTATCCCTTGGACCTTCACATTGACGATGAAACACAGAAATCGCATCGGAATTGAATATAAAAGGCACAATGCCGACTTAAGTACAAGAAGAGTTAATCTTCTAAGACTTTGTGCTTTGAGCGGCTCCTGGGAGACCAGTATTGGATTCCGATGCATCAGTGCAGGTTTACTGTATCCCTTGGACCTTCACATTGATGATGAAACACAGAAATCGCATCGCAATTGAATATAAAAGGCACAATGCCGACTTAAGTACAAGAGGAGTGAATCTTCAAACAGTTTGTGGATTGAGCGGCTCCTGGGAGACCAGTATTGGATACCGATGCACCAGTGCAGGTTTACTGTATCCCATGGACCTTCACATTGACGATGAAACACAGAAATCGCATTGGAATTGAATATAAACGGCCCAATGCCGACTTAAGTACAAGAAGTGTGAATCTTCTGGGAGTTTGTGCTTTGAGCGGCACCTGGGACACCAGTATTGCATTCCGATGCACCAGTGCAGGTTTACTGTATCCCTTGGACCTTCACATTGACGATGAAACGCAGAAATCGCATCGGAATTGAATATAAAAGGCACAATGCCGACTTAAATACAAGAAGAGTGAATCTTCTAAGAGTTTGCGGTTTGAGCGGCTCCTGGGAGACCAGTAATAGATTCCGATGCACCAGTGCAGGTTTACTGTATCCCTTGGACCTTCACATTGACGATGAAACACAGAAATCGCATCGGAATTGAATATAAAAGGCCCAATGCCGACTTAGGTACAAGAAGAGTGAATCTTCTAAGACTTTGTGCTTTGAGCGGCTCCTGGGAGACCAGTATTGGATTCCGATGCACCAGTGTCGGTTTACTGTATCCCTTGGACCTTCACATTGACGATGAAACACAGAAATCGCATTGGAATTGAAAATAAAAGGCACAATGCCGACTTAAGTACAAGAAGAGTGAATCTTCTAAGAGTTTGTGCCTTGAGCGGCTCCTGGGAGACCAGTATTGGATTCCGATGCACTAGTGCAGGTATTCTGTATCCCTTGGACCTTCACATTGACGATGAAACACAAAAATCGCTTCGGAATTGAATATATAGGGCACAATGCCGACTTAAGTACAAGAAGAGTGAATCTTCTAAGAGTTTGTGCTTTGAGCGGCTCCTGGGAGACCAGTATTGGAATCCGATGCAGCAGTGCAGGTTTACTGTATCCCTTGGACCTTCACATTGACGATGAAACACAGAAATCGCATCGTCATTGAATATAAAAGGCACAATGACGACTTAAGTACAAGAAGAGTGAATCGTCTAAGAGTTTGTGCTTTGAGCGGCTCCTGGGAGACCAGTATTAGATTCTGATGCACGAGTGTACGTTTACTGTATCCCTTGGACCGTCACATTGACGATGAAACACACAAATCGCATCGGAATTGAATATAAAAGGCACGATGCCGACTTAAGTACAAGAAGAGTGAATCTTCTTGGAGTTTGTGCTTTGAGCGGCTCCTGGGAGACCAGTATTAGATCCGATGCATCAGTGCAGGTTTACTGTATCCCTTGGACCTTCACATTGACGCTGAAACACAGAAATCGCATCGGAATTGAATATAAAAGGCGCAATGCCGACTTATGTACAAGAAGAGTGAATCTTCTAAGAGTTTGTGCTTTGAGCGGCTCCTGGGAGACCAGTATTAGATTCCGATGAACGAGTGTAGGTTTACTGTATCCCTTGGACCTTCACATTGACGATGAAACACAGAAATCGCATCGGAATTGAATATAAAAGGCACATGCCGACTTAAGTACAAGAAGAGTGAATCTTCTTGGAGTTTGTGCTTTGAGCGGCTCCTGGGAGACCAGTATTGGATTCCGATGCACCAGTGCAGGTTTACTGTATCCCTTGGACCTTCACATTGACGATGAAACACAGAAATCGCATCGGAATTGAATATAAAAGGCACAATGCCGACTTAAGTACAAGAAGAGTGAATCTTCAAAGAGGTTGTGGATTGAGCGGCTCCTGGGAGACAGGATTGGATTCCGATGCACCAGTGCAAGGTTACTGTATCCCTTGGACCTTCACATTGACGATGAAACACAGAAATCGCATCGGAATTGAATCTAAATTCACCATGCCGATTTAAGTACAAGAAGAGTGAATCTTCTAAGAGTTTGTGCTTTGAGCGGCTCCTGGGAGACCTGTATTGGATTCCGATGCAGCAGTGTCGGTTTACTGTATCCCTTGGACGTTCACATTGACGATGAAACACAGAAATCGCATCGGAATTGAATATAAAAGGCACAATGCCGACTTAAGTACAAGAAGAGTGAATCTTCTTGGAGTTTGTGCTTTGAGCGGCTCCTGGGAGACCAGTATTAGATTCCGATGCACGAGTGTAGATTTACTGTATCCCTTGGACCTTCACATTGACGATGAAACACAGAAATCGCATCGGAATCGAATATAAAAGGCACAATGCCGACTTAAGTACAAGAAGAGTGAATATTCTAAGACTTTGTGCTTTGAGCGGCTCCTGGGAGACCAGTATTGGATTCCGATGCACCAGTGCAGGTTTACTGTATCTCTTAAACCTTCACATTGACGATGAAAAACAGAAATCGCATCGCAATTGAATATAAAAGGCACAATGCCGACTTAAGTGCAAGATGAGTGAATCTTCAAAGAGTTTGTGGATTGAGCGGCTCCTGGGAGACCAGTATTGGATACCGATGCACCAGTGCAGGTTTACTGTATCCCATGGACCTTCACATTGACGATGAAACACAGAAATCGCATTAGAATTGAATATAAACGGTCCAATGCCGACTTAAGTACAAGAAGTGTGAATCTTCTAAGAGTTTGTGCTTTGAGCGGCACCTGGGAGACCAGTATTGCATTCCGATGCACCAGTGCTGGTTTACTGTATCCCTTGGACCTTCACATTGACGATGAAACGCAGAAATCGCATCGGAATTGAATATAAAAGGCACAATGCCGACTTAAATACAAGAAGAGTGAATCTTCTAAGAGTTTGTGGTTTGAGCGGCTCCTGGGAGACCAGTAATAGATTCCGATGCACCAGTGCAGGTTTACTGTATCCCTTGGACCTTCACATTGACGATGAAACACAGAAATCGCATCGGAATTGAATATAAAAGGCCCAATGCCGACTTAAGTACAAGAAGAGTGAATCTTCTAAGACTTTGTGCTTTGAGCGGCTCCTGGGAGACCAGTATTGGATTTCGATGCACCAGTGCAAGGTTACTGTATCCCTTGGACCTTCACATTGACGATGAAACACAGAAATCGCATCGGAATTGAATCAAAAGGCACAATGCCGACTTAAGTACAAGAAGAGTGAATCTTCTTGGAGTTTGTGCTTTGAGCGGCTCCTGGGAGACCAGTATTGGATTCCGATGCACCAGTGCAGGTTTACTGTATCCCTTGGACCTTCACATTGACGATGAAACACAGAAATCGCATCGGAATTGAATATAAAAGGCACAATGCCGACTTAAGTACAAGAAGAGTGAATCTTCTAAGAGGTTGTGGATTGAGCGGCTCCTGGGAGACAGGATTGGATTCCGATGCACCAGTGCAAGGTTACTGTATCCCTTGGACCTTCACATTGACGATGAAACACAGAAATCGCATCGGAATTGAATCTAAATTCACCATGCCGATTTAAGTACAAGAAGAGTGAATCTTCTAAGAGTTTGTGCTTTGAGCGGCTCCTGGGAGACCTGTATTGGATTCCGATGCAGCAGTGTCGGTTTACTGTATCCCTTGGACGTTCACATTGACGATGAAACACAGAAATCGCATCGGAATTGAATATAAAAGGCACAATGCCGACTTAAGTACAAGAAGAGTGAATCTTCTTGGAGTTTGTGCTTTGAGCGGCTCCTGGGAGACCAGTATTAGATTCCGATGCAAGAGTGTAGATTTACTGTATCCCTTGGACCTTCACATTGACGATGAAACACAGAAATCGCATCCGAATCGAATATAAAAGGCACAATGCCGACTTAAGTACAAGAAGAGTGAATCTTCTAAGACTTTGTGCTTTGAGCGGCTCCTGGGAGACCAGTATTGGATTCCGATGCACCAGTGCAGGTTTACTGTATCCCTTAAACCTTCACATTGACGATGAAAAACAGAATTCGCATCGGAATTCAATATAAAAGGCACAATGCCGACTTATGTACAAGAAGAGTGAATCTTCTAAGAGTTTGTGCTTTGAGCGGCTAATGGGAGACCAGTATTGGATTCCGATGCAGCAGTGTCGGTGTACTGTATCCCTTGGACCTTCACATTGTCGATGAAACACAGAAATCGCATCGGAATTGAATATAAAAGGCACAAAGCCGACTTAAGTAGAAGAAGAGTGAGTCTTCTTGTAGTTTGTGCTTTGAGCGGCTCCTGGGAGACCAGTATTAGATTCCGATGCACGAGTGTAGGTTTACTGTATCCCTTGGACCTTCACATTGACGATGAAACACAGAAATCGCATCGGAATTGAATATAATAGGCACAATGCCGACTTATGTACAAGAAAAGTGAATCTTCTAAGACTTTGTGCTTTGAGCGGCTCCTCGGAGACCAGTATTGGATTCCGATGGAACAGTGCAGGTTTACTGTATCCCTTGGACCTTCACATTGACGATGAAACACAGAAATCGCATCGCAATTGAATATAAAAGGCACAATGCCGACTTAAGTTCAAGAAGAGTGAATCTTCTAAGAGTTTGTGGTTTGAGCGGCTCCTGGGAGGCCAGTATTGGATTCCGATGCACCAGTGCAGGTTTACTGTATCCCTTGGACCTTCACATTGACGATGAAACACTGAAATCACATCGAAATTGAATATAAAATTCCCAATGCCGACTTAAGTACAAGAAGAGTGAATCTTCTAAGACTTTGTGCTTTGAGCGACTCCTGGGAGACCAGTATTGGATTCCGATGCACCAGTGCAGGTTTACTGTATCCCTTGGACCTTCAAATTGACGATGAAACACAGAAATCGCATCGCAATTGAATATAAAAGGCACAATGCCGACTTAAGTTCAAGAAGAGTGAATCTTCTAAGAGTTTGTGGTTTGAGCGGCTCCTGGGAGACCAGTATTGGATTCCGATGCACCAGTGCAGGTTTACAGTATCCCTTGGACATTCACATTCACAATGAAACACAGATATCGCATCGGAATTGAATATAAAAGAGCACAATGCCGACTTAAGTACAAGAAGAGTGAATCTTCTAAGAGTTTGTGCTATGAGCGGCTCCTGGGAGACCAGTATTAGATTCCGATGCACCAGTGCAGTTTTACTGTATCCCTTGGACCTTCACATTGACGCTGAAACACAGAATTCGCATCGTAATTCAATATAAAAGGCACAATGCCGACTTATGTACAAGAAGAGTGAATCTTCTGAGAGTTTGTGCTTTGAGCGGCTCCTGGGAGACCAGTATTGGATTCCGATGCAGCAGTGTCGGTTTACTGTATCCCTTGGACCTTCACATTGACGATGAAACACAGAAATCGCATCGGAATTGAATATAAAAGGCACAATGCCGACTTAAGTACAAGAAGAGTGAATCTCCTTGGAGTTTGTGCTTTGAGCGGCTCCTGGGAGACCAGTATTAGATTCCGATGCACGAGTGTAGGTTTACTGTATCCCTTGGACCTTCACATTGACGATGAAACACAGAAATCGCATCGGAATTGAATATAAAAGGCACAATGCCGACTTAAGTACAAGAAGAGTGAATCTTCTAAGCGTTTGTGCTTTGAGCGGCTCCTGGGAGACCAGTATTAGATTCCGATGCACCAGTGCAGGTTTACTGTATCCCTTGGACCTTCACATTGACGATGAAACACAGAAATCGCATCGCAATTGAATATAAAATTCCCAATGCCGACTTAAGTACAAGAAGAGTGAATCTTCTAAGACTTTGTGCTTTGAGCGACTCCTGGGAGACCAGTATTGGATTCCGATGCACCAGTGCAGGTTTACTGTATCCCTTGGACCTGCACATTGACTATGAAACACAGAAATCGCATCGGAATTGAATATAAAAGGCACAATGCCGACCTAAGTACAGGAAGAGTGAATCTTCTAAGAGTTTGTGTTTTGAGCGGCTCCTGGGAGACCAGTATTAGGTTCTGATGCACGAGTGTAGGTTTACTGTATCCCTTGGACCTTCAAATTGACGATGAAACACAGAAATCGCATCGGAATTGAATATAAAAAGCACAATGCCGACTTAAGTACAAGAAGAGTGAATCTTCTATGAGTTTGTGCTATGAGCAGCTCCTGGGAGACCAGTATTAGATTCCGATGCACCAGTACAGTTTTACTGTATCCCTTGGACCTTCACATTGACGATGAAACACAGAAATCGCATCGGAATTGAATATAAAAGGCACAATGCCGACTTAAATACAAGAAGAGAGAGTCTTCTAACAGTTTGTGCTTTGAGCGGCTCCTGGGAGACCGGTATTGGATTCCGATGCACCAGTGCAGGTTTACTGTATCCCATGGACCTCTACATTGACGATGAAACACAGAAATCGCATCGGAATTGAATATAAAAGTCACAATGCCGACTTATTTACAAGAAGAGTGAATCTTCTAAGAGTTTGTGGTTTGAGCGGCTCCTGGGAGACCAGTATTGGATTCCGATGCACCAGTGCAGTTTTACTGTATCCCTTGGACCTTTACATTGACGATGAAACACAGAAATCGCATCGGAAATGAATATAAAATGCACAATGCCGAATTAAGTACAAGAAGAGTGAATCTTCTAACAGTTTGTGGTTTGAGCGGCTCCTGGGAGAACAGTATTAGATTCCGATGCACCAGTGCAGGTTTACAGTATCCCTTGGACCTTCACATTGACGATGAAACACAGAAATCGCATTGGAATTGAATATAAAAGGGCACAATGCCGTCTTAAGTACAAGATGAGTGAATCTTCTAAGAGTTTGTGCCTTGAGCGGCTCCTGGTAGCCCAGTATTAGATTCCGATGCACCAGTGCAGGTTTACTGTATCCCTTGGACCTTCACATTGACGCTGAAACACAGAATTCGCATCGGAATTCAAGATAAAAGGCACAATGCCGACTTATGTACAAGAAGAGTGAATCTTCTAAGGGTTTGTGCTTTGAGCGGCTCCTGGGAGACCAGTATTGGATTCCGATGCAGCAGTGTCGGTTTACTGTATCCCTTGGACCTTCACATTGACGATGAAACACAGAAATCGCATCGGAATTGAATATAAAACGCACAATGCCGACTTAAGAACAAGAAGAGTGAATCTTCTTGGAGTTTGTGCCTTGAGCGGCTCCTGGGAGACCAGTATAGATTCCGATGCACGAGTGTAGGTTTACTGTATCCCTTGGACCTTCACATAGACGATGAAACACGGAAATCGCATAGGAATTGAATATAAAAGGCACAGTGCCGACTTAAGTACAAGAAGAGTGAATCTTCTATGAGTTTGTGCTATGAGCAGGTCCTGGGAGACCAGTATTAGATTCCGATGTACCAGTACAGTTTTACTGTATCCCTTGGACCTTCACATTGACGATGAAACACAGAAATCGCATCGGAATTGAATATAAAAGCACAATGCCGACCTAAGTACAAGAAGAGTGAGTCTTCTAACAGTTTGTGCTTTGAGCGGCTCCTGGGAGACCAGTATTGGATTCCGATGCACCAGTGCATGTTTACTGTATCCCTTGGACCTTCACATTGACGATGAAACACAGAAATCGCATCGGAATTGAATATAAAAGGCACAATGCCGACTTAAGTACAATAAGTGTGAATCTTCTAAGAGTTTGTGGTCTGAGCGGCTCCTGGGAGACCAGTATTGCATTCCGATGCACCAGTGCAGGTTTACTGTATCCCTTGGACCTTCACATTGACGATGAAACCCAGAAATCGCATCGGAATTGAATATAAAAAGCACAATGACGACTTAAGTACAAGAAGAGTGAGTCTTCTAACAGTTTGTGCTTTGAGCGGCTCCTGGGAGACCAGTATTAGATTCCGACGAGCGAGTGTACTTTTACTGTATCCCTTGGACCTTCACATTGACGATGAAACACAGAAATCGCATTGGAATTGTATATAAAAGGCACATGCCGACTTAAGTACAAGAAGAGTGAATCTTCTAAGAGTTTGTGGTTAGAGCGGCTCCTGGGAGACCAGTATTAGATTTCGTCGCACCAGTGCAGGTTTACAGTATCCCTTGAACCTTGACATTGACGATGAAACACAGAAATCGCATCGGAATTGAATATAAAAGGGCACAATGCCGCCTTAAGTACAAGAAGAGTGAATCATCTAAGAGTTTGTGCTTTGAGCGGCTCCTGGGAGACCAGTATTAGATTCCGATGCACCAGTGCAGGTTTACTGTATCCCTTGGACCTTCACATTGACGCTGAAACACAGAAATCGCATCGGAATTGAATATAAAAGGCACAATGCCGACTTATGTACAAGAAGAGTGAATCTTCTAAGAGTTTGTGCTTTGAGCGGCTCCTGGGAGACCAGTATTAGATTCCGACGAGCGAGTGTACTTTTACTGTATCCCTTGGACATTCACATTGACGATGAAACACAGAAATCGCATTGGAATTGAATATAAAAGGCACATGCCGACTTAAGTACAAGAAGAGTGAATCATCTAAGAGTTTGTGCTTTGAGCGGCTCCTGGGAGACCTGTATTGGATTCCGATGCAGCAGTGTCGGTTTACTGTATCCCTTGGACGTTCACATTGACGATGAAACACAGAAATCGCAGCGGAATTGAATATAAAAGGCACAATGCCGACTTAAGTACAAGAAGAGTGAATCTTCTTGGAGTTTGTGCTTTGAGCGGCTCCTGGGAGACCAGTATTAGATTCCGATGCACGAGTGTAGGTTTACTGTATCCCTTGGACCTTCACATTGACGATGAAACACAGAAATCGCATTGGAATTGAATATAAAAGGCACATGCCGACTTAAGTACGAGAAGAGTGAATCTTCTAAGACTTTGTACTTTGAGCGGCTCCTGGGAGACCAGTATTGGATTCCGATGCACCAGTGCAGGTTTACTGTATCCCTTGGACCTTCACATTGACGATGAATCACAGAAATCGCATCGGAATTGAATATAAAAGGCACAATGCCGACTTAAGTAAAAGACGAGTGAATCTTCTAAGAGTTTGTGGATTGAGCGGCTCCTGGGAGACCAGTATTGGATTCCGATGCACCAGTGCAAGGTTACTGTATCCCTTGGACCTTCACATTGACGATGAAACACAGAAATTGCATCGGAATTGAATCTAAAGGCACAATGCCCACTTAAGTACAAGAAGAGTGAATCTTCTAAGAGTTTGTGCTTTGAGCGGCTCCTGGGAGACCAGTATTGGATTCCGATGCAGCAGTGTCGGTTTACTGTATCCCTTGGACGTTCACATTGACGATGAAACACAGAAATCGCATCGGAATTGAATATAAAACGCACAATGCCAACTTAAGTACAAGAAGAGTGAATCTTCTTTGAGTTTGTGCTTTGAGCGGCTCCTGGGAGACCATTATTAGATTCCGATGCACGAGTGTAGGTTTACTGTATCCATTGGACCTTCACATTGACGATGAAACACAGAAATCGCATCAGAATTGAATATAAAAGGCACAATGCCGACTTAAGTACAAGAAGCGTGAATCTTCTAAGACTTTGTGCTTTGAGCGGCTCCTGGGAGACCAGTATTGGATTCCGATGCATCAGTGCAGGTTTACTGTATCCCTTGGACCTTCACATTGATGATGAAACACAGAAATCGCATCGCAATTGAATATAAAAGGCACAATGCCGACTTAAGTACAAGAGGAGTGAATCTTCAAAGAGTTTGTGGATTGAGCGGCTCCTGGGAGACCAGTATTGGATACCGATGCACCAGTGCAGGTTTACTGTATCCCATGGACCTTCACATTGACGATGAAACACAGAAATCGCATTGGAATTGAATATAAACGGCCCAATGCCGACTTAAGTACAAGAAGTGTGAATCTTCTGGGAGTTTGTGCTTTGAGCGGCACCTGGGAGACCAGTATTTTATTCCGATGCACCAGTGCAGGTTTACTGTATCCCTTGGACCTTCACATTGACGATGAAACGCAGAAATCGCATCGGAATTGAATATAAAAGGCACAATGCCGACTTAAATACAAGAAGAGTGAATCTTCTAAGAGTTTGCGGTTTGAGCGGCTCCTGGGAGACCAGTAATAGATTCCGATGCACCAGTGCAGGTTTACTGTATCCCTTGGACCTTCACATTAACGACGAAACACAGAAATCACACCGGAATTGAATATAAAAGGCCCAATGCCGACTTAGGTACAAGAAGAGTGAATCTTCTAAGACTTTGTGCTTTGAGCGGCTCCTGGGAGACCAGTATTGGATTCCGATGCACCAGTGTCGGTTTACTGTATCCCTTGGACCTTCACATTGACGATGAAACACAGAAATCGCATTGGAATTGAAAATAAAAGGCACAATGCCGACTTAAGTACAAGAAGAGTGAATCTTCTAAGAGTTTGTGCCTTGAGCGGCTCCTGGGAGACCAGTATTGGATTCCGATGCACTTGTGCAGGTTTGCTGTATCCCTTGGACCTTCACATTGACGATGAAACACAAAAATCGCTTCGGAATTGAATATATAGGGCACAATGCCGACTTAAGTACAAGAAGAGTGAATCTTCTAAGAGTTTGTGCTTTGAGCGGCTCCTGGGAGACCAGTATTGGAATCCGATGCAGCAGTGCAGGTTTACTGTATCCCTTGGACCTTCACATTGACGATGAAACACAGAAATCGCATCGGCATTGAATATAAAAGGCACAATGACGACTTAAGTACAAGAAGAGTGAATCGTCTAAGAGTTTGTGCTTTGAGCGGCTCCTGGGAGACCAGTATTAGATTCTGATGCACGAGTGTACGTTTACTGTATCCCTTGGACCGTCACATTGACGATGAAACACACAAATCGCATCGGAATTGAATATAAAAGGCACGATGCCGACTTAAGTACAAGAAGAGTGAATCTTCTTGGAGTTTGTGCTTTGAGCGGCTCCTGGGAGACCAGTATTGGATTCCGATGCACCAGTGTAGGTTTACTGTATCCCTTGGACCTTCACATTGACGATGAAACACAGAAATCGCATCGGAATTGAATATAAAAGGCACAATGCCGACTTAAGTACAAGAAGAGTGAACCTTCTAAGAGTTTGTGGTTTGAGAGGCTCCTGGGAGACCAGTATTAGATTTCGACGCACCAGTGCAGGTTTACAGTATCCCTTGAACCTTGACATTGACGATGAAACACAGATATCGCATCGGAATTGAATATAAAAGGGCACAATGCCGCCTTAAGTACAAGAAGAGTGAATCATCTAAGAGTTTGTGCTTTGAGCGGCTCCTGGGAGACCAGTATTAGATCCGATGCATCAGTGCAGGTTTACTGTATCCCTTGGACCTTCACATTGACGCTGAAACACAGAAATCGCATCGGAATTGAATATAAAAGGCGCAATGCCGACTTATGTACAAGAAGAGTGAATCTTCTAAGAGTTTGTGCTTTGAGCGGCTCCTGGGAGACCAGTATTAGATTCCGATGAACGAGTGTAGGTTTACTGTATCCCTTGGACCTTCACATTGACGATGAAACACAGAAATCGCATCGGAATTGAATATAAAAGGCACAATGCCGACTTAAGTACAAGAAGAGTGAATCTTCTAAGACTTTGTGCTTTGAGCGGCTCCTGGGAGACCAGTATTGGATTCCGATGCATCAGTGCAGGTTTACTGTATCCCTTGGACCTTCACATTGATGATGAAACACAGAAATCGCATCGCAATTGAATATAAAAGGCACAATGCCGACTTAAGTACAAGAGGAGTGAATCTTCAAAGAGTTTGTGGATTGAGCGGCTCCTGGGAGACCAGTATTGGATACCGATGCACCAGTGCAGGTTTACTGTATCCCATGGACCTTCACATTGACGATGAAACACAGAAATCGCATTGGAATTGAATATAAACGGCCCAATGCCGACTTAAGTACAAGAAGTGTGAATCTTCTGGGAGTTTGTGCTTTGAGCGGCACCTGGGAGACCAGTATTGCATTCCGATGCACCAGTGCAGGTTTACTGTATCCCTTGGACCTTCACATTGACGATGAAACGCAGAAATCGCATCGGAATTGAATATAAAAGGCACAATGCCGACTTAAATACAAGAAGAGTGAATCTTCTAAGAGTTTGCGGTTTGAGCGGCTCCTGGGAGACCAGTAATAGATTCCGATGCACCAGTGCAGGTTTACTGTATCCCTTGGACCTTCACATTGACGATGAAACACAGAAATCGCATCGGAATTGAATATAAAAGGCCCAATGCCGACTTAGGTACAAGAAGAGTGAATCTTCTAAGACTTTGTGCTTTGAGCGGCTCCTGGGAGACCAGTATTGGATTCCGATGCACCAGTGTCGGTTTACTGTATCCCTTGGACCTTCACATCGACGATGAAACACAGAAATCGCATTGGAATTGAAAATAAAAGGCACAATGCCGACTTAAGTACAAGAAGAGTGAATCTTCTAAGAGTTTGTGCCTTGAGCGGCTCCTGGGAGACCAGTATTGGATTCCGATGCACTAGTGCAGGTTTTCTGTATCCCTTGGACCTTCACATTGACGATGAAACACAAAAATCGCTTCGGAATTGAATATATACGGCACAATGCCGACTTAAGTACAAGAAGAGTGAATCTTCTAAGAGTTTGTGCTTTGAGCGGCTCCTGGGAGACCAGTATTGGAATCCGATGCAGCAGTGCAGGTTTACTGTATCCCTTGGACCTTCACATTGACGATGAAACACAGAAATCGCATCGGCATTGAATATAAAAGGCACAATGACGACTTAAGTACAAGAAGAGTGAATCGTCTAAGAGTTTGTGCTTTGAGCGGCTCCTGGGAGACCAGTATTAGATTCTGATGCACGAGTGTACGTTTACTGTATCCCTTGGACCGTCACATTGACGATGAAACACACAAATCGCATCGGAATTGAATATAAAAGGCACGATGCCGACTTAAGTACAAGAAGAGTGAATCTTCTTGGAGTTTGTGCTTTGAGCGGCTCCTGGGAGACCAGTATTGGATTCCGATGCACCAGTGTAGGTTTACTGTATCCCTTGGACCTTCACATTGACGATGAAACACAGAAATCGCATCGGAATTGAATATAAAAGGCACAATGCCGACTTAAGTACAAGAAGAGTGAACCTTCTAAGAGTTTGTGGTTTGAGAGGCTCCTGGGAGACCAGTATTAGATTTCGACGCACCAGTGCAGGTTTACAGTATCCCTTGAACCTTGACATTGACGATGAAACACAGATATCGCATCGGAATTGAATATAAAAGGGCACAATGCCGCCTTAAGTACAAGAAGAGTGAATCATCTAAGAGTTTGTGCTTTGAGCGGCTCCTGGGAGACCAGTATTAGATCCGATGCATCAGTGCAGGTTTACTGTATCCCTTGGACCTTCACATTGACGCTGAAACACAGAAATCGCATCGGAATTGAATATAAAAGGCGCAATGCCGACTTATGTACAAGAAGAGTGAATCTTCTAAGAGTTTGTGCTTTGAGCGGCTCCTGGGAGACCAGTATTAGATTCCGATGAACGAGTGTAGGTTTACTGTATCCCTTGGACCTTCACATTGACGATGAAACACAGAAATCGCATCGGAATTGAATATAAAAGGCACATGCCGACTTAAGTACAAGAAGAGTGAATCTTCTTGGAGTTTGTGCTTTGAGCGGCTCCTGGGAGACCAGTATTGGATTCCGATGCACCAGTGCAGGTTTACTGTATCCCTTGGACCTTCACATTGACGATGAAACACAGAAATCGCATCGGAATTGAATATAAAAGGCACAATGCCCACTTAAGTACAAGAAGAGTGAATCTTCAAAGAGGTTGTGGATTGAGCGGCTCCTGGAAGACAGGATTGGATTCCGATGCACCAGTGCAAGGTTACTGTATCCCTTGGACCTTCACATTGACGATGAAACACAGAAATCGCATCGGAATTGAATCTAAATTCACCATGCCGATTTAAGTACAAGAAGAGTGAATCTTCTAAGAGTTTGTGCTTTGAGCGGCTCCTGGGAGACCTGTATTGGATTCCGATGCAGCAGTGTCGGTTTACTGTATCCCTTGGACGTTCACATTGACGATGAAACACAGAAATCGCATCGGAATTGAATATAAAAGGCACAATGCCGACTTAAGTACAAGAAGAGTGAATCTTCTTGGAGTTTGTGCTTTGAGCGGCTCCTGGGAGACCAGTATTAGATTCCGATGCACGAGTGTAGATTTAGTGTATCCCTTGGACCTTCACATTGACGATGAAACACAGAAATCGCATCGGAATCGAATATAAAAGGCACAATGCCGACTTAAGTACAAGAAGAGTGAATATTCTAAGACTTTGTGCTTTGAGCGGCTCCTGGGAGACCAGTATTGGATTCCGATGCACCAGTGCAGGTTTACCGTATCCCTTAAACCTTCACATTGACGATGAAAAACAGAAATAGCATCGCAATTGAATATAAAAGGCACAATGCCGACTTAAGTGCAAGATGAGTGAATCTTCAAAGAGTTTGTGGATTGAGCGGCTCCTGGGAGACCAGTATTGGATACCGATGCACCAGTGCAGGTTTACTGTATCCCATGGACCTTCACATTGACGATGAAACACAGAAATCGCATTAGAATTGAATATAAACGGCCCAATGCCGACTTAAGTACAAGAAGTGTGAATCTTCTAAGAGTTTGTGCTTTGAGCGGCACCTGGGAGACCAGTATTGCATTCCGATGCACCAGTGCTGGTTTACTGTATCCCTTGGACCTTCACATTGACGATGAAACGCAGAAATCGCATCGGAATTGAATATAAAAGGCACAATGCCGACTTAAATACAAGAAGAGTGAATCTTCTAAGAGTTTGTGGTTTGAGCGGCTCCTGGGAGACCAGTAATAGATTCCGATGCACCAGTGCAGGTTTACTGTATCCCTTGGACCTTCACATTGACGATGAAACACAGAAATCGCATCGGAATTGAATATAAAAGGCCCAATGCCGACTTAAGTACAAGAAGAGTGAATCTTCTAAGACTTTGTGCTTTGAGCGGCTCCTGGGAGACCAGTATTGGATTTCGATGCACCAGTGCAAGGTTACTGTATCCCTTGGACCTTCACATTGACGATGAAACACAGAAATCGCATCGGAATTGAATCAAAAGGCACAATGCCGACTTAAGTACAAGAAGAGTGAATCTTCTTGGAGTTTGTGCTTTGAGCGGCTCCTGGGAGACCAGTATTGGATTCCGATGCACCAGTGCAGGTTTACTGTATCCCTTGGACCTTCACATTGACGATGAAACACAGAAATCGCATCGGAATTGAATATAAAAGGCACAATGCCGACTTAAGTACAAGAAGAGTGAATCTTCTAAGAGGTTGTGGATTGAGCGGCTCCTGGGAGACAGGATTGGATTCCGATGCACCAGTGCAAGGTTACTGTATCCCTTGGACCTTCACATTGACGATGAAACACAGAAATCGCATCGGAATTGAATCTAAATTCACCATGCCGATTTAAGTACAAGAAGAGTGAATCTTCTAAGAGTTTGTGCTTTGAGCGGCTCCTGGGAGACCTGTATTGGATTCCGATGCAGCAGTGTCGGTTTACTATATCCCTTGGACGTTCACATTGACGATGAAACACAGAAATCGCATCGGAATTGAATATAAAAGGCACAATGCCGACTTAAGTACAAGAAGAGTGAATCTTCTTGGAGTTTGTGCTTTGAGCGGCTCCTGGGAGACCAGTATTAGATTCCGATGCAAGAGTGTAGATTTACTGTATCCCTTGGACCTTCACATTGACGATGAAACACAGAAATCGCATCCGAATCGAATATAAAAGGCACAATGCCGACTTAAGTACAAGAAGAGTGAATCTTCTAAGACTTTGTGCTTTGAGCGGCTCCTGGGAGACCAGTATTGGATTCCGATGCACCAGTGCAGGTTTACTGTATCCCTTAAACCTTCACATTGACGATGAAAAACAGAATTCGCATCGGAATTCAATATAAAAGGCACAATGCCGACTTATGTACAAGAAGAGTGAATCTTCTAAGAGTTTGTGCTTTGAGCGGCTAATGGGAGACCAGTATTGGATTCCGATGCAGCAGTGTCGGTGTACTGTATCCCTTGGACCTTCACATTGTCGATGAAACACAGAAATCGCATCGGAATTGAATATAAAAGGCACAATGCCGACTTAAGTAGAAGAAGAGTGAGTCTTCTTGTAGTTTGTGCTTTGAGCGGCTCCTGGGAGACCAGTATTAGATTCCGATGCACGAGTGTAGGTTTACTGTATCCCTTGGACCTTCACATTGACGATGAAACACAGAAATCGCATCGGAATTGAATATAATAGGCACAATGCCGACTTATGTACAAGAAGAGTGAATCTTCTAAGACTTTGTGCTTTGAGCGGCTCCTCGGAGACCAGTATTGGATTCCGATGGAACAGTGCAGGTTTACTGTATCCCTTGGACCTTCACATTGACGATGAAACACAGAAATCGCATCGCAATTGAATATAAAAGGCACAATGCCGACTTAAGTTCAAGAAGAGTGAATCTTCTAAGAGTTTGTGGTTTGAGCGGCTCCTGGGAGGCCAGTATTGGATTCCGATGCACCAGTGCAGGTTTACTGTATCCCTTGGACCTTCACATTGACGATGAAACACTGAAATCACACCGAAATTGAATATAAAATTCCCAATGCCGACTTAAGTACAAGAAGAGTGAATCTTCTAAGACTTTGTGCTTTGAGCGACTCCTGGGAGACCAGTATTGGATTCCGATGCACCAGTGCAGGTTTACTGTATCCCTTGGACCTTCAAATTGACGATGAAACACAGAAATCGCATCGCAATTGAATATAAAAGGCACAATGCCGACTTAAGTTCAAGAAGAGTGAATCTTCTAAGAGTTTGTGGTTTGAGCGGCTCCTGGGAGACCAGTATTGGATTCCGATGCACCAGTGCAGGTTTACAGTATCCCTTGGACATTCACATTCACAATGAAACACAGATATCGCATCGGAATTGAATATAAAAGAGCACAATGCCGACTTAAGTACAAGAAGAGTGAATCTTCTAAGAGTTTGTGCTATGAGCGGCTCCTGGGAGACCAGTATTAGATTCCGATGCACCAGTGCAGTTTTACTGTATCCCTTGGACCTTCACATTGACGCTGAAACACAGAATTCGCATCGTAATTCAATATAAAAGGCACAATGCCGACTTATGTACAAGAAGAGTGAATCTTCTGAGAGTTTGTGCTTTGAGCGGCTCCTGGGAGACCAGTATTGGATTCCGATGCAGCAGTGTCGGTTTACTGTATCCCTTGGACCTTCACATTGACGATGAAACACAGAAATCGCATCGGAATTGAATATAAAAGGCACAATGCCGACTTAAGTACAAGAAGAGTGAATCTCCTTGGAGTTTGTGCT
Organism: Schistocerca nitens; assembly: GCF_023898315.1. NCBI lineage: Eukaryota > Metazoa > Arthropoda > Insecta > Orthoptera > Acrididae > Schistocerca > Schistocerca nitens. Next base: position 34,315,460 of record NC_064618.1, on the reverse strand, counting down.
TTGAGCGGCTCCTGGGAGACCAGTATTAGATTCCGATGCACGAGTGTAGGTTTACTGTATCCCTTGGACCTTCACATTGACGATGAAACACAGAAATCGCATCGGAATTGAATATAAAAGGCACAATGCCGACTTAAGTACAAGAAGAGTGAATCTTCTAAGCGTTTGTGCTTTGAGCGGCTCCTGGGAGACCAGTATTAGATTCCGATGCACCAGTGCAGGTTTACTGTATCCCTTGGACCTTCACATTGACGATGAAACACAGAAATCGCATCGCAATTGAATATAAAATTCCCAATGCCGACTTAAGTACAAGAAGAGTGAATCTTCTAAGACTTTGTGCTTTGAGCGACTCCTGGGAGACCAGTATTGGATTCCGATGCACCAGTGCAGGTTTACTGTATCCCTTGGACCTGCACATTGACTATGAAACACAGAAATCGCATCGGAATTGAATATAAAAGGCACAATGCCGACCTAAGTACAGGAAGAGTGAATCTTCTAAGAGTTTGTGTTTTGAGCGGCTCCTGGGAGACCAGTATTAGGTTCTGATGCACGAGTGTAGGTTTACTGTATCCCTTGGACCTTCAAATTGACGATGAAACACAGAAATCGCATCGGAATTGAATATAAAAAGCACAATGCCGACTTAAGTACAAGAAGAGTGAATCTTCTAAGAGTTTGTGGTTTGAGCGGCTCCTGGGAGAACAGTATTAGATTCCGACGAGCGAGTGTACTTTTACTGTATCCCTTGGACCTTCACATTGACGCTGAAACACAGAATTCGCATCGTAATTCAATATAAAAGGCACAATGCCGACTTATGTACAAGAAGAGTGAATCTTCTGAGAGTTTGTGCTTTGAGCGGCTCCTGGGAGACCAGTATTGGATTCCGATGCAGCAGTGTCGGTTTACTGTATCCCTTGGACCTTCACATTGACGATGAAACACAGAAATCGCATCGGAATTGAATATAAAAGGCACAATGCCGACTTAAATACAAGAAGAGAGAGTCTTCTAACAGTTTGTGCTTTGAGCGGCTCCTGGGAGACCAGTATTGGATTCCGATGCACCAGTGCAGTTTTACTGTATCCCTTGGACCTTTACATTGACGATGAAACACAGAAATCGCATCGGAAATGAATATAAAATGCACAATGCCGAATTAAGTACAAGAAGAGTGAATCTTCTAAGAGTTTGTGGTTTGAGCGGCTCCTGGGAGAACAGTATTAGATTCCGATGCACCAGTGCAGGTTTACAGTATCCCTTGGACCTTCACATTGACGATGAAACACAGAAATCGCATTGGAATTGAATATAAAAGGGCACAATGCCGTCTTAAGTACAAGATGAGTGAATCTTCTAAGAGTTTGTGCCTTGAGCGGCTCCTGGTAGCCCAGTATTAGATTCCGATGCACCAGTGCAGGTTTACTGTATCCCTTGGACCTTCACATTGACGCTGAAACACAGAATTCGCATCGGAATTCAAGTTAAAAGGCACAATGCCGACTTATGTACAAGAAGAGTGAATCTTCTAAGGGTTTGTGCTTTGAGCGGCTCCTGGGAGACCAGTATTGGATTCCGATGCAGCAGTGTCGGTTTACTGTATCCCTTGGACCTTCACATTGACGATGAAACACAGAAATCGCATCGGAATTGAATATAAAACGCACAATGCCGACTTAAGAACAAGAAGAGTGAATCTTCTTGGAGTTTGTGCCTTGAGCGGCTCCTGGGAGACCAGTATAGATTCCGATGCACGAGTGTAGGTTTACTGTATCCCTTGGACCTTCACATAGACGATGAAACACGGAAATCGCATAGGAATTGAATATAAAAGGCACAGTGCCGACTTAAGTACAAGAAGAGTGAATCTTCTATGAGTTTGTGCTATGAGCAGGTCCTGGGAGACCAGTATTAGATTCCGATGTACCAGTACAGTTTTACTGTATCCCTTGGACCTTCACATTGACGATGAAACACAGAAATCGCATCGGAATTGAATATAAAAGCACAATGCCGACCTAAGTACAAGAAGAGTGAGTCTTCTAACAGTTTGTGCTTTGAGCGGCTCCTGGGAGACCAGTATTGGATTCCGATGCACCAGTGCATGTTTACTGTATCCCTTGGACCTTCACATTGACGATGAAACACAGAAATCGCATCGGAATTGAATATAAAAGGCACAATGCCGACTTAAGTACAATAAGTGTGAATCTTCTAAGAGTTTGTGGTCTGAGCGGCTCCTGGGAGACCAGTATTGCATTCCGATGCACCAGTGCAGGTTTACTGTATCCCTTGGACCTTCACATTGACGATGAAACACAGAAATCGCATCGGAATTGAATATAAAAAGCACAATGACGACTTAAGTACAAGAAGAGTGAGTCTTCTAACAGTTTGTGCTTTGAGCGGCTCCTGGGAGACCAGTATTAGATTCCGACGAGCGAGTGTACTTTTACTGTATCCCTTGGACCTTCACATTGACGATGAAACACAGAAATCGCATTGGAATTGAATATAAAAGGCACATGCCGACTTAAGTACAAGAAGAGTGAATCTTCTAAGAGTTTGTGGTTAGAGCGGCTCCTGGGAGACCAGTATTAGATTTCGTCGCACCAGTGCAGGTTTACAGTATCCCTTGAACCTTGACATTGACGATGAAACACAGAAATCGCATCGGAATTGAATATAAAAGGGCACAATGCCGCCTTAAGTACAAGAAGAGTGAATCATCTAAGAGTTTGTGCTTTGAGCGGCTCCTGGGAGACCAGTATTAGATTCCGATGCACCAGTGCAGGTTTACTGTATCCCTTGGACCTTCACATTGACGCTGAAACACAGAAATCGCATCGGAATTGAATATAAAAGGCACAATGCCGACTTATGTACAAGAAGAGTGAATCTTCTAAGAGTTTGTGCTTTGAGCGGCTCCTGGGAGACCAGTATTAGATTCCGACGAGCGAGTGTACTTTTACTGTATCCCTTGGACATTCACATTGACGATGAAACACAGAAATCGCATTGGAATTGAATATAAAAGGCACATGCCGACTTAAGTACAAGAAGAGTGAATCTTCTTGGAGTTTGTGCTTTGAGCGGCTCCTGGGAGACCAGTATTGGATTCCGATGCACCAGTGCAGGTTTACTGTATCCCCTGGACCTTCACATTGACGATGAAACACAGAAATCGCATCGGAATTGAATATAAAAGGCACAATGCCGACTTAAGTACAAGAAGAGTGAATCTTCAAAGAGGTTGTGGATTGAGCGGCACCTGGGAGACAGGATTGGATTCCGATGCACCAGTGCAAGGTTACTGTATCCCTTGGACCTTCACATTGACGATGAAACACAGAAATCGCATCGGAATTGAATCTAAATTCACAATGCCGATTTAAGTACAAGAAGAGTGAATCTTCTAAGAGTTTGTGCTTTGAGCGGCTCCTGGGAGACCTGTATTGGATTCCGATGCAGCAGTGTCGGTTTACTGTATCCCTTGGACGTTCACATTGACGATGAAACACAGAAATCGCATCGGAATTGAATATAAAAGGCACAATGCCGACTTAAGTACAAGAAGAGTGAATCTTCTTGGAGTTTGTGCTTTGAGCGGCTCCTGGGAGACCAGTATTAGATTCCGATGCACGAGTGTAGGTTTACTGTATCCCTTGGACCTTCACATTGACGATGAAACACAGAAATCGCAATGGAATTGAATATAAAAGGCACATGCCGACTTAAGTACAAGAAGAGTGAATCTTCTAAGACTTTGTGCTTTGAGCGGCTCCTGGGAGACCAGTATTGGATTCCGATGCACCAGTGCAGGTTTACTGTATCCCTTGGACCTTCACATTGACGATGAATCACAGAAATCGCATCGGAATTGAATATAAACGGCCCAATGCCGACTTAAGTACAAGAAGTGTGAATCTTCTGGGAGTTTGTGCTTTGAGCGGCACCTGGGAGACCAGTATTGCATTCCGATGCACCAGTGCAGGTTTACTGTATCCCTTGGACCTTCACATTGACGATGAAATACAGAAATCGCATCGGAATTGAAAATAAAAGGCACAATGCCGACTTAAGTACAAGAAGAGTGAATCTTCTAAGACTTTGTGCTTTGAGCGGCTCCTGGGAGACCAGTATTGGATTCCGATGCATCAGTGCAGGTTTACTGTATCCCTTGGACCTTCACATTGACGATGAAACACAGAAATCGCATCGCAATTGAATATAAAAGGCACAATGCCGACTTAAGTACAAGAGGAGTGAATCTTCAAAGAGTTTGTGGATTGAGCGGCTCCTGGGAGACCAGTATTGGATACCGATGCACCAGTGCAGGTTTACTGTATCCCATGGACCTTCACATTGACGATGAAACACAGAAATCGCATCGGAATTGAATATAAAAGGCACAATGCCGACTTAAATACAAGAAGAGTGAATCTTCTAAGAGTTTGTGGTTTGAGCGGCTCCTGGGAGACCAGTAATAGATTCCGATGCACCAGTGCAGGTTTACTGTATCCCTTGGACCTTCACATTGACGATGAAACACAGAAATCGCATCGGAATTGAATATAAAAGGCCCAATGCCGACTTAGGTACAAGAAGAGTGAATCTTCTAAGACTTTGTGCTTTGAGCGGCTCCTGGGAGACCAGTATTGGATTCCGATGCACCAGTGTCGGTTTACTGTATCCCTTGGACCTTCACATTGACGATGAAACACAGAAATCGCATCGGAATTGAAAATAAAAGGCACAATGCCGACTTAAGTACAAGAAGAGTGAATCTTCTAAGAGTTTGTGCCTTGAGCGGCTCCTGGGAGACCAGTATTGGATTCCGATGCACTAGTGCAGGTTTACTGTATCCCTTGGACCTTCACATTGACGATGAAACACAGAAATCGCTTCGGAATTGAATATATAGGGCACAATGCCGACTTAAGTACAAGAAGAGTGAATCTTCTAAGAGTTTGTGCTTTGAGCGGCTCCTGGGAGACCAGTATTGGAATCCGATGCAGCAGTGCAGGTTTACTGTATCCCTTGGACCTTCACATTGACGATGAAACACAGAAATCGCATCGGCATTGAATATAAAAGGCACAATGACGACTTAAGTACAAGAAGAGTGAATCGTCTAAGAGTTTGTGCTTTGAGCGGCTCCTGGGAGACCAGTATTAGATTCCGATGCACGAGTGTACGTTTACTGTATCCCTTGGACCGTCACATTGACGATGAAACACACAAATCGCATCGGAATTGAATATAAAAGGCACGATGCCGACTTAAGTACAAGAAGAGTGAATCTTCTAAGAGTTTGTGCTTTGAGCGGCTCCTGGGAGACCAGTATTGGATTCCGATGCACCAGTGCAGTTTTACTGTATCCCTTGGACCCTTACGTTGACGATGAAACAGAAATCGCATCGGAATTGAATATAAAATGCACAATGCCGACTTAAGTACAAGAAGAGTGAACCTTCTAAGAGTTTGTGGTTTGAGAGGCTCCTGGGAGACCAGTATTAGATTTCGACGCACCAGTGCAGGTTTACAGTATCCCTTGAACCTTGACATTGACGATGAAACACAGATATCGCATCGGAATTGAATATAAAAGGGCACAATGCCGCCTTAAGTACAAGAAGAGTGAATCATCTAAGAGTTTGTGCTTTGAGCGGCTCCTGGGAGACCAGTATTAGATTCCGATGCACCAGTGCAGGTTTACTGTATCCCTTGGACCTTCACATTGACGATGAAACACAGAAATCGCATCGGAATTGAATCAAAAGGCACAATGCCGACTTAAGTACAAGAAGAGTGAATCTTCTAAGAGTTTGTGCTTTGAGCGGCTCCTGGGAGACCTGTATTGGATTCCGATGCAGCAGTGTCGGTTTACTGTATCCCTTGGACGTTCACATTGACGATGAAACACAGAAATCGCATCGGAATTGAATATAAAAGGCACAATGCCGACTTAAGTACAAGAAGAGTGAATCTTCTTGGAGTTTGTGCTTTGAGCGGCTCCTGGGAGACCAGTATTACATTCCGATGCACGGGTGTAGGTTTACTGTATCCCTTGGACCTTCACATTGACGATGAAACACAGAAATCGCATCGGAATATAATATAAAAGGCACAATGCCGACTTATGTACAAGAAGAGTGAATCTTCTAAGAGTTTGTGCTTTGAGCGGCTAATGGGAGACCAGTATTGGATTCCGATGCAGCAGTGTCGGTTTACTGTATCCCTTGGACCTTCACATTGTCGATGAAACACAGAAATCGCATCGGAATTGAATATAAAAGGCACAATGCCGACTTAAGTAGAAGAAGAGTGAATCTTCTTGTAGTTTGTGCTTTGAGCGGCTCCTGGGAGACCAGTATTGGATTCCGATGCACCAGTGCAGGTTTACTGTATCCCTTGGACCTTCACATTGACGATGAAACACTGAAATCACATCGAAATTGAATATAAAATTCCCAATGCCGACTTAAGTACAAGAAGAGTGAATCTTCTAAGACTTTGTGCTTTGAGCGACTCCTGGGAGACCAGTATTGGATTCCGATGCACCAGTGCAGGTTTACTGTATCCCTTGGACCTTCACATTGACGATGAAACACAGAAATCGCATCGCAATTGAATATAAAAGGCACAATGCCGACTTAAGTTCAAGAAGAGTGATTCTTCTAAGAGTTTGTGGTTTGAGCGGCTCCTGGGAGACCAGTATTGATTTCCGATGCACCAGTGCAGGTTAACAGTATCCCTTGGACATTCACATTCACAATGAAACACAGATATCGTATCGGAATTGAATATAAAAGAGCACAATGCCGACTTAAGTACAAGAAGAGTGAATCTTCTAAGAGTTTGTGCTATGAGCGGCTCCTGGGAGACCAGTATTAGATTCCGATGCACCAGTGCAGTTTTACTGTATCCCTTGGACCTTCACATTGACGATGAAACACAGAAATCGCTTCGTAATTGAATATAAAAGGGCACAATGCCGACTTAAGTACAAGAAGAGTGAATCTTCTAAGAGTTTGTGCCTTGAGCGGCTCCTTGGAGACCAGTATTGGATTCCGATGCAAACATAAAAGGCACAATGCCGACATAAGTACAAGAAGAGTAAATCTTCTAAGAGTTTGTGCTATGAGCGGCTCCTGGGAGACCAGTTTTAGATTCCGATGCACCAGTGCAGTTTTACTGTATCCCTTGGACCTTCACATTGACGCTGAAACACAGAATTCGCATCGGAATTCAATATAAAAGGCACAATGCCGACTTATGTACAAGAAGAGTGAATCTTCTGAGAGTTTGTGCTTTGAGCGGCTCCTGGGAGACCAGTATTGGATTCCGATGCAGCAGTGTCGGTTTACTGTATCCCTTGGACCTTCACATTGACGATGAAACACAGAAATCGCATCGGAATTGAATATAAAAGGCACAATGCCGACTTAAGTACAAGAAGAGTGAATCTCCTTGGAGTTTGTGCTTTGAGCGGCTCCTGGGAGACCAGTATTAGATTCCGATGCACGAGTGTAGGTTTACTGTATCCCTTGGACCTTCACATTGACGATGAAACACAGAAATCGCATCGGAATTGAATATAAAAGGCACAATGCCGACTTAAGTACAAGAAGAGTGAATCTTCTAAGCGTTTGTGCTTTGAGCGGCTCCTGGGAGACCAGTATTGGATTCCGATGCACCAGTGCAGGTTTACTGTATCCCTAGGACCTTCACATTGACGATGAAACACAGAAATCGCATCGCAATTGAATATAAAATTCCCAATGCCGACTTAAGTACAAGAAGAGTGAATCTTCTAAGACTTTGTGCTTTGAGCGACTCCTGGGAGACCAGTATTGGATTCCGATGCACCAGTGCAGGTTTACTGTATCCCTTGGACCTGCACATTGACTATGAAACACAGAAATCGCATCGGAATTGAATATAAAAGGCACAATGCCGACCTAAGTACAGGAAGAGTGAATCTTCTAAGAGTTTGTGTTTTGAGCGGCTCCTGGGAGACCAGTATTAGGTTCTGATGCACGAGTGTAGGTTTACTGTATCCCTTGGACATTCAAATTGACGATGAAACACAGAAATCGCATCGGAATTGAATATAAAAAGCACAATGCCGACTTAAGTACAAGAAGAGTGAATCTTCTAAGAGTTTGTGCTTTGAGCGGCTCCTGGGAGATCATTATTGTATTCCGATGCACCAGTGCAGGTTTACAGTATCCCTTGGACCTCCACATTGACGATGAAACACAGAAATCGCATCGGAATTTAATATAAAAGGCACAACGCCGACTTAAGTACAAGAAGAGTGAATCTTCTATGAGTTTGTGCTATGAGCAGCTCCTGGGAGACCAGTATTAGATTCCGATGCACCAGTACAGTTTTACTGTATCCCTTGGACCTTCACATTGACGATGAAACACAGAAATCGCATCGGAATTGAATATAAAAGGCACAATGCCGACCTAAGTACAAGAAGAGTGAGTCTTCTAACAGTTTGTGCTTTGAGCGGCTCCTGGGAGACCGGTATTGGATTCCGATGCACCAGGGCAGGTTTACTGTATCCCTTGGACCTCTACATTGACGATGAAACACCGAAATCGCATCGGAATTGAATATAAAAGTCACAATGCCGACTTATTTACAAGAAGAGTGAATCTTCTAAGAGTTTGTTGTTTGAGCGGCTCCTGGGAGACCAGTATTGGAATCCGATGCACCAGTGCAGTTTTACTGTATCCCTTGGACCTTTACATTGACGATGAAACACAGAAATCGCATCGGAATTGAATATAAAATGCACAATGCCGAATTAAGTACAAGAAGAGTGAATCTTCTAAGAGTTTGTGGTTTGAGCGGCTCCTGGGAGACCAGTATAGGATTCCGATGCACCAGTGCAGGTTTACAGTATCCCTTGGACCTTCACATTGACGATGAAACACAGAAATCGCATTGGAATTGAATATAAAAGGGCACAATGCCGACTTAAGTACAAGATGAGTGAATCTTCTAAGAGTTTGTGCCTTGAGCGGCTCCTGGTAGCCCAGTATTAGATTCCGATGCACCAGTGCAGGTTTACTGTATTCCTTGGACCTTCACATTGACGCTGAAACACAGAATTCGCATCGGAATTCAATATAAAAGGCACAATGCCGACTTATGTACAAGAAGAGTGAATCTTCTAAGGGTTTGTGCTTTGAGCGGCTCCTGGGAGACCAGTATTGGATTCCGATGCAGCAGTGTCGGTTTACTGTATCCCTTGGACCTTCACATTGACGATGAAACACAGAAATCGCATCGGAATTGAATATAAAACGCACAATGCCGACTTAAGTACAAGAAGAGTGAATCTTCTTGGAGTTTGTGCCTTGAGCGGCTCCTGGGAGACCAGTATTAGATTCCGATGCACGAGTGTGGGTTTACTGTATCCCTTGGACCTTCACATTGACGATGAAACACGGAAATCGCATAGGAATTGAATATAAAAGGCACAGTGCCGACTTAAGTACAAGAAGAGTGAATCTTCTATGAGTTTGTGCTATGAGCAGGTCCTGGGAGACCAGTATTAGATTCCGATGTACCAGTACAGTTTTACTGTATCCCTTGGACCTTCACATTGACGATGAAACACAGAAATCGCATCGGAATTGAATATAAAAGGCACAATGCCGACCTAAGTACAAGAAGAGTGAGTCTTCTAACAGTTTGTGCTTTGAGCGGCTCCTGGGAGACCAGTATTGGATTCCGATGCACCAGTGCAGGTTTACTGTATCCCTTGGACCTTCACATTGACGATGAAACACAGAAATCGCATCGGAATTGAATATAAAAGGCACAATGCCGATTTAAGTACAATAAGTGTGAATCTTCTAAGAGTTTGTGGTCTGAGCGGCTCCTGGGAGACCAGTATTGCATTCCGATGCACCAGTGCAGGTTTACTGTATCCCTTGGACCTTCACATTGACGATGAAACACAGAAATCGCATCGGAATTGAATATAAAAAGCACAATGACGACTTAAGTACAAGAAGAGTGAATCTTCTAAGAGTTAGTGGTTTGAGCGGCTCCTGAAAGACCAGTATTGGATTCCGATGCACCAGTGCAGGTTTACTGTATCCCATGGACCTACACATTGACGATGAAACACAGAAATCGCATCGGAATTGAATATAAAAGGCACAATGCCGACTTAAATACAAGAAGAGTGAATCTTCTAAGAGTTTGTGCTTTGCGCTGTTCCTGGGAGACCAGTATTGGATTCCGATGCACCAGTGCAGGTTTACTGTATCCCTTGGACCTTCACATTGACGATGAAACACAGAAATCACTTCGTAATTGAATATAAAAGGGGACAATGCCGACTTAAGTACAAGAAGAGTGAATGTTCTAAGAGTTTGTGCCTTGGCGGCTCCTTGGAGACCAGTATTGGATTCCGATGCACCAGTGCAGGTTTACAGTATCCCTTGGACCTTCACATTGACGATGAAACACAGAAATCGCATCGGAATTGAATATAAAAGGCACAATGCAGACTTAAGTACAAGAAGAGTAAATCTTCTAAGAGTTTGTGCTATGAGCGGCTCCGGGGAGACCAGTATTAGATTCCGATGCACCAGTGCAGGTTTACAGTATCCCTTGGACCTTCACATTGACGATGAAACACAGAAATCGCATTGGAATTGAATATATAAGGGCACAATGCCGACTTAAGTACAAGAAGAGTGAATCTTCTTGGAGTTTGTGCCTTGAGCGGCTCCTGGGAGACCAGTATTAGATTCCGATGCACCAGTGCAGGTTTACTGTATTCCTTGGACCTTCACATTGACGCTGAAACACAGAATTCGCATCGGAATTCAATATAAAAGGCACAATGCCGACTTATGTACATGAAGAGTGAATCTTCTAAGAGTTTTTGCTTTGAGCGGCTCCTGGGAGACCAGTATTGGATTCCGACGCAGCAGTGTCGGTTTACTGTATCCCTTGGACCTTCACATTGACGATGAAACACAGAAATCGCATCGGAATTGAATATAAAACGCACAATGCCGACTTAAGTACAAGAAGAGTGAATCTTCTTGGAGTTTGTGCTTTGAGCGGCTCCTGGGAGACCAGTATTAGATTCCGATGCACGAGTGTAGGTTTACTGTATCCCTTGGACCTTCACATTGACGATGAAACACGGAAATCGCATAGGAATTGAATATAAAAGGCACAATGCCGACTTAAGTACAAGAAGAGAGAGTCTTCTAAGACTTTTTGCTTTGAGCGGCTCCTGGGAGACCAGTATTGGATTCCGATGCACCAGTGCAGGTTTACTGTATCCCTTGGACCTTCACATTGACGATGAATCACAGTAATCGCATCGGAATTGAATATAAAAGGCACAATGCCGACTTAAGTACAAGAAGAGTGTATCTTCTAAGAGATTGTGTTTTAGCGGCTCCTGTGAGACCAGTATTAGATTCTGATGCACGAGTGTAGGTTTACTGTATCCCTTGGACCATCACATGGACGATGAAACACAGAAATCGCATCGGAATTAAATATAAAAGGCACAATGCCGACTTAAGTACAGGAAGAGTGAATCTTCTAAGAGTTTGTGTTTTAGCGGCTCCTGGGAGACCAGTATTAGATTCTGATGCACGAGTGTAGGTTTACTGTATCCCTTGGACCATCACATTGACGATGAAACACAGAAATCGCATCGGAATTAAATATAAAAAGCACAATGCCGACTTACGTACAAGAAGAGTCTATCTTCTAAGAGTTTGTGCTTTGAGCGGCTCCTGGGAGACCAGTATTGGATTCCGATGCACCAGTGTAGGTTTACAGTATCCCTTGGACCTTCACATTGACGATGAAACACAGAAATCGCATCGGAATTTAATATAAAAAGCACAATGCCGACTTAAGTACAACAAGAGTGAATCTTCTATGAGTTTGTGCTATGAGCGGCTCCTGGGAGACCAGTATTAGATTCCGATGCACCATCACAGTTTTACTGTATCCCTTGGACCTTCACATTGACGATGAAACACAGAAATCGCATCGGAATTGAATATAAAAGGCACAATGCCGACTTAAGCACAAGAAGAGTGAGTCTTCTAACAGTCTGTGCTTTGAGCGGCTCCTGGGAGACCAGTATTGCATTCCGATGCACCATTGCAGGTTTACTGTATCTCTTGGACCTTCACATTGACGATGAAACACAGAAATCGCATTGGTATTGAATATAAAAGGCACAATGCCCACTTAAGTACAAGAAGAGTGAGTCTTCTAACAGTTTGTGCTTTGAGCGGCTCCTGGGAGACCAGTATTGGATTCCGATGCACCAGTGCAGGTTTACTGTATCCCTTGGACCTGCACATTGAAGATGAAACACAGAAATCGCATCGGAATTGAATATGAAAGGCACAATGCCGACTTAAGTACAAGAAGAGTGAAACTTCTAAGAGTTTGTGATTTGAGCGGCTCCTGGGAGACCAGTAGTAGATTCCGATGCACGCGTGTAGGTTTACTGTATCCCTTGGGCCTTCACATTGACGATGAAACACAGAAATCGCATCGGAATTGGATATAAAAGGCACAATGCCGACTTAAGTACAAGAAGAGTGAATCTTCTAAGAGTTTGTGGTTTGGCGGCTCCTGGGAGACCAGTATTGGATTCCGATGCACCAGTGCAGTTTTACTGTATCCCTTGGACCTTTACATTGACGATGAGACACAGAAATCGCATCGGAATTGAATATAAAATGCACAATGCCGACTTAAGTACAAGAAGAGTGAATCTTCTGAGAGTTTGTGGTTTGAGCGGCTCCTGGGAGACCAGTATTAGATTCCGATGCACGCGTGTAGGTTTACTGTATCCCTTGGACCTTCACATTGACGATGAAACACAGAAATCGCATCGGAATTGAATATAAAAGGCACAATGCCGACTTAAGTACAAGAAGAGTGAATCTTCTTGGAGTTTGTGCTTTGAGCGGCTCCTGGGAGGCCAGTATTAGATTCCGATGCACGCGTGTAGGTTTACTGTATCCCTTGGACCTTCACATTGACGATGAAACACAGAAATCGCATCGGAATTGAATATAAAAGGCACAATGCCGACATAAGTAAAAGAAGAGTGAATCTTCTAAGACTTTGTGCTTTGAGCGGCTCCTGGGAGACCAGTATTGGATTCCGAAGCACCAGTGCAGGTTTACTGTATCCCTTGGACTTTCACATTGACGATGAAACACAGAAATAGCATCGGAATTGAATATAAAAGGCACAATGCCGACTTAAGTACAAGAAGAGTGAATCTTCTAAGAGTTTGTGCCTTGAGCGGCTCCTGGGATACCAGTATTGGATTCCGATTCACCAGTGTAGGTTTACTGTATCCCTTGGACCTTCACATTGACGATGAAACACAGAAATCGCATCGGAATTTAACATAAAAGGCACAATGCCGACTTAAGTACAAGAAGAGTGAAACCTCTAAGAGTTTGTGCTTTGAGCGGCTCCTGGGAGACCAGTATTGGATTCCGATGCACCAGTGCAGGTTTACTGTATCCCTTGGACCTTCACATTGACGATGAAACACAGAAATCGCGTCGGAATTGAATATAAATGGCACAATGCCGACTCAAATACAAGAAGAGTGAATCTTCTAAGAGTTTGTGCCTTGAGCGGCTCCTGGGAGTCCAGTATTGGATTCCGATGCACCAGTGCAGGTTTACTGTATCCCTTGGACCTTCACATTGACGATGAAACACAGAAATCGCATCGGTATTTAACATAAAAGGCACAATGCCGACCTAGGTACAAGAAGAGTGAATCTTCTAAGAGTTTGTGACGTGAGCGGTTCCTGGGAGACCAGTATTGGATTCCGATGCACCAGTGCAGGATTACTGTATCCCATGGACCTACGCATTGACGATGAAACACAGAAATCGCATCGGAATTGATTTTATTAAAGGCACTTTGCCGACTTAAATACAAGAAGAGTGAATCTTCTAAGAGTTTGTTCCTTGAGCGGCTCCTGGGAGACCAGTATTGGATTCCGGCGCACCAGTGCAGGTTTACTGTAACTCTTGGACCTTCACATTGACGATGAAACACAGAAATCGCATCGGAATTGAAAATAAATGGCACAATGCCGACTTAAGTACAAGAAGAGTGAGTCTTCTAACAGTTTGTGCTTTGAGCGCCTCCTGAGAGACCAGTATTGGATTCCGATGCCCCAGTGCAGGTTTACTGTATCCCTTGGACCTTCACATTGACGATGAAACACAGAAATCGCATCGGAATTGAAAATAAATGGCACAATGCCGACTTAAGTACAAGAAGAGTGAGTCTTCTAACAGTTTGTGCTTTGAGCGCCTCCTGAGAGACCAGTATTGGATTCCGATGCCCCAGTGCAGGTTTACTGTATCCCTTGGACCTTCACATTGACGATGAAACACAGAAATCGGATCGGAATTGAATATAAAAGGCACAATGCCTACTTAAGTACAAGAAGAGTGAATCTTCTAAGAGTTTGTGGTTTGAGCGGCTCCTGGGAGACCAGTATAGGATTCCGATGCACCAGTGCAGGTTTACTGTATCCCATGGACCTACACATTGACGATGAAACACAGAAATCGCATCGGAATTGAATATAAAGGCACAATGCCGACTTAAGTACAAGAAGAGTGAGTCTTGTAACAGTTTGTGCTTTGAGCGTCTCCTGAGAGTCCAGTATTGGAATCCGATGCCCCAATGCAGATTTACTGTATCCCTTGGACCTTCACATTTATGATGAAACACAGAAATCGCATCGGAATTGAACTTAAAAGGCACAATGCCGACTTAACTACAAGAAGAGTGAATCTTCTAAGAGTTTGTGCTTTGCGCTGTTCCTGGGAGACCAGTATTGGATTCCGATGCACCAGTGCAGGTTTACTGTATCCCTTGGACTTTCACATTGACGATGAAACACAGAAAACGCATCGTAATTGAATATAAAAGGGCACAATGCCGACTTAAGTACAAGATGAGTGAAACTTCTAAGAGTTTGTGCTTTGAGCGGCTCCTGGGAGACCAGTATCAGAATTCCGATGCACGAGTGTAGGTTTACTGTATCCCTTGGGCCTTCACATTGACGATGAAACACAGAAATCGCATCGGAATTGAATATAAAAGGCACAATGCCGACTTGAGTACAAGAAGAGTGAATCTTCTAAGAGTTTGTGGTTTGAGCGGCTCCTGGGAGACCAGTATTGGATTCCGATGCACCAGTGCAGTTTTACTGTATCCCTTGGACCTTTACATTGACGATGAGACACAGAAATCGCATCGGAATTGAATATAAAATGCACAATGCCGACTTAAGTACAAGAAGAGTGAATCTTCGAAGAGTTTGTGGTTTGAGCGGTTCCTGGGAGACCAGAATTAGATTCCGATGCAATAGTGCAGGTTTACAGTATCCCTTGGACCTTCACATTGACGATGAAACACAGAAATCGCATCGGAATTGAATATAAAAGGCACAATGCCGACTTGAGTACAAGAAGAGTGAATCTTCTAAGAGTTTGTGCTTTGAGCGGCTCCTGGGAGACCAGTATTGGATTCCGATGTACCAGTGTCAGTTTACTGTATCCCTTGGAATTTCACAATGACGATGAAACACCGAAATCGCATCGGAATTGAATATAAAAGGCACAATGCCGACTTAAGTACAAGAAGAGTGGATCTTCTTGGAGTTTGTGCTTTGAGCGGCTCCTGGGAGACCAGTATTAGATTCCGATGCACGCGTGTAGGTTTACTGTATCCCTTGGACCTTCACATTGACGATGAAACACAGAAATCGCATCGGAATTGAATATAAAAGGCACAATGCCGACTTAAGTACAAGAAGAGTGCATCTTCTTGGAGTTTGTGCTTTGAGCGGCTCCTGGGAGACCAGTATTAGATTCCGATGCACGCGTGTAGGTTTACTGTATCCCTTGGACCTTCACATTGACGATGAAACACAGAAATCGCATCGGAATTGAATATAAAAGGCACAATGCCGACTCAAGTACAAGAAGAGCGAATCTTCTAAGACTTTCTGCTTTGAGCGGCTTCTGGGAGACCAGTATTGGATTCCGATGCACCAGTGCTGGTTTACTGTATCCCTTGGACCTTCACATTGACGATGAAACACAGAAATCGCGTCGGAATTGAATATAAATTGCACAATGCCGACTTAAATACAGGAAGAGTGAATCTTCTAAGAGTTTGTGCCTTGAGCGGCTCCTGGGATACCAGTATTGGATTCCGATGCACCAGTGCAGGTTTACTGTATCCCTTGGACCTTCACATTGCCGATGAAACACAGAAATCGCAGCGGAATTTAACATAAAAGGCACAATGCCGACTTAGGTACAAGAAGAGTTAATCTTCTAAGAGTTTGTGACTTGAGCGGCTCCTGGGAGACCAGTATGGAATTCCGACGCACCAGTGCAGGTTTACTGTATCCTTTAGACCTTCACATTGGCGATGAAACACAGAAATTGCATCGGAATTGAATATAAAATGCGCAATGCCGACTTAAATACAAGAAGAGTGAGTCTTCTGACAGTTTGTGGTCTGAGCGGCTCCTCTGATACCAGGATTGGATTCCGATGCACCAGTGCAGGTTTACTGTATCTCTTGGACCTTCACATTGCCAATGAAACACAGAAATCGCATCGGAAATTAACATAAAAGGCACAATGCCGACTTAGGTACAAGAAGAGTTAATCTTCTAAGAGTTTGTGACTTGAGCGGCTCCTGGGAGACCAGTATTGGATTCCGACGCACTAGCGCAGGTTTACTGTATCCTTTGGACCTTCACATTGGCGATGAAACACAGAAATCGCATCGGAATTGAATATAAAATGCGCAATGCCGACTTAAATACAAGAAGAGTGAGTCTTCTGACAGTTTGTGGTCTGAGCGGCTCCTGGGATACCAGGATTGGATTCCGATGCACCAGTGCAGGTTTACTGTATCTCTTGGACCTTCACATTGACGATGAAACACAGAAATCGCATCGGAATTGAATATAAAAGGCACAATGCCGACTTAAGTACAAGAAGAGTGAGTCTTCTAACAGTTTGTGCTTTGAGCGGCTCCTGAGAGACCAGTATTGGATTCCGATGCCCCAGTGCAGGTATACAGTATCCCTTGGACCTTCACATTGACGATGAAACACAGAAATCGGATCGGAATTGAATATAAAATGCACAATGCCTACTTAAGTACAAGAAGAGTGAATCTTCTAAGAGTTTGTGGTTTGAGCGCCTCCTGGGAGACCAGTATTGGATTCCGATGCTCCAGTGCAGGTTTACTGTATCCCATGGACCTACACATTGACGATGAAACACAGAAATCGCATCGGAATTGATTTTATAAAAGGCACAATGCCGACTTAAATACAAGAAGAGTGAATCTTCTAAGAGTTTGTGCCTTGAGCGGCTCCTGGGAGACCAGTATTGGATTCCGGCGCACCAGTGCAGGTTTACTGTAACTCTTGGACCTTCACATTGACGATGAAACACAGAAATCGCATCGGAATTGAATATAAAAGGCACAATCCCGACTTAAGTACAAGAAGAGTGAGTCTTGTAACACTTTGTGCTTTGAGCGTCTCCTGAGAGTCCAGTATTGGATTCCGATGCCCCAATGCAGATTTACTGTATCCCTTGGAACTTCACATTGACGATGAAACACAGAAATCGCATCGGAATTGAATATAAATGGCACAATGCCGACTTAACTACAAGAAGAGTGAATCTTCTAAGAGTTAGTGCTTTGCGCTGTTCCTGGGAGATCAGTATTGGATTCCGATGCACCAGTGCAGGTTTACTGTATCCCTTGGACCTTCACATTGACGATGAAACACAGAAATCGCATCGGTATTTAACATAAAAGGCACAATGCCGACTTAGGTACAAGAAGAGTGAATCTTCTAAGAGTTTGCGACGTGAGCGGTTCCTGGGAGACCAGTATTGGATTCCGATGCACCAGTGCTGATTACTGTATCCCATGGACCTACACATTGACGATGAAACACAGAAATCGCATCGGAATTGATTTTATTAAAGGCACAATGCCGACTTAAATACAAGAAGAGTGAATCTTCTAAGAGTTTGTTCCTTGAGCGGCTCCTGGAAGACCAGTATTGGATTCCGGCGCACCAGTGCAGGTTTACTGTAACTCTTGGACCTTCACATTGACGATGAAACACAGAAATCGCATCGGAATTGAAAATAAATGGCACAATGCCGACTTAAGTACAAGAAGAGTGAGTCTTCTAACAGTTTGTGCTTTGAGCGCCTCCTGAGAGACCAGTATTGGATTCCGATGCCCCAGTGCAGGTTTACTGTATCCCTTGGACCTTCACATTGACGATGAAACACAGAAATCGCATCGGAATTGAAAATAAATGGCACAATGCCGACTTAAGTACAAGAAGAGTGAGTCTTCTAACAGTTTGTGCTTTGAGCGCCTCCTGAGAGACCAGTATTGGATTCCGATGCCCCAGTGCAGGTTTACTGTATCCCTTTGACCTTCACATTGACGATGAAACACAGAAATCGGATCGGAATTGAATATAAAAGGCACAATGCCTACTTAAGTACAAGAAGAGTGAATCTTCTAAGAGTTTGTGGTTTGAGCGGCTCCTGGGAGACCAGTATAGGATTCCGATGCACCAGTGCAGGTTTACTGTATCCCATGGACCTACACATTGACGATGAAACACAGAAATCGCATCGGAATTGAATATAAAGGCACAATGCCGACTTAAGTACAAGAAGAGTGAGTCTTGTAACAGTTTGTGCTTTGAGCGTCTCCTGAGAGTCCAGTATTGGATTCCGATGCCCCAATGCAGATTTACTGTATCCCTTGGACCTTCACATTTATGATGAAACACAGAAATCGCATCGGAATTGAACTTAAAAGGCACAATGCCGACTTAACTACAAGCAGAGTGTATCTTCTAAGAGTTTGTGCTTTGCGCTGTTCCTGGGAGACCAGTATTGGATTCCGATGCACCAGTGCAGGTTTACTGTATCCCTTGGACCTTCACATTGACGATGAAACACAGAAAACGATCCGTAATTGAATATAAAAGGGCACAATGCCGACTTAAGTACAAGAAGAGTGAAACTTCTAAGAGTTTGTGCTTTGACCGGCTCCTGGGAGACCAGTATCAGAATTCCGATGCACGAGTGTAGGTTTACTGTATCCCTTGGGCCTTCACATTGACGATGAAACACAGAAATCGCATCGGAATTGAATATAAAAGGCACAATGCCGACTTGAGTACAAGAAGAGTGAATCTTCTAAGAGTTTGTGCTTTGAGCGGCTCCTGGGAGACCAGTATTGGATTCCGATGTACCAGTGTCAGTTTACTGTATCCCTTGGAATTTCACAATGACGATGAAACACCGAAATCGCATCGGAATTGAATTTAAAAGGCACAATGCCGACTTAAGTACAAGAAGAGTGAATCTTCTTGGAGTTTGTGCTTTGAGCGGCTCCGGGGAGACCAGTATTAGATTCCGATGCACGCGTGTAGGTTTACTGTATCCCTTGGACCTTCACATTGACGATGAAACACAGAAATCGCATCGGAATTGAATATAAAAGGCACAATGCCGACTTAACTACAAGAAGAGTGCATCTTCTTGGAGTTTGTGCTTTGAGCGACTCCTGGGAGACCAGTATTAGATTCCGATGCACGCGTGTAGGTTTACTGTATCCCTTGGACCTTCACATTGACGATGAAACACAGAAATCGCATCGGAATTGAATATTAAAGGCACAATGCCGACATAAGAACAAGAAGAGTGAATCTTCTAAGACTTTGTGCTTTGAGCGGCTCCTGGGAGACCAGTATTGGATTCCGATGCACCAGTGCTGGTTTACTGTATCCCTTGGACCTTCACATTGACGATGAAACACAGAAATCGCGTCGGAATTGAATATAAATTGCACAATGCCGACTTAAATACAAGAAGAGTGAATCTTCTAAGAGTTTGTGCCTTGAGCGGCTCCTGGGATACCAGTATTGGATTCCGATGCACCAGTGCAGGTTTACTGTATCCCTTGGACCTTCACATTGCCTATGAAACACAGAAATCGCATCGGAATTTAACATAAAAGGCACAATGCCGACTTAGGTACAAGAAGAGTTAATCTTCTAAGAGTTTGTGACTTGAGCGGCTCCTGGGAGACCAGTATGGAATTCCGACGCACCAGTGCAGGTTTACTGTATCCTTTGGATCTTCACATTGGCGATGAAACACAGAAATCGCATCGGAATTGAATATAAAATGCGCAATGCCGACTTAAATACAAGAAGAGTGAGTCTTCTGACAGTTTGTGGTCTGAGCGGCTCCTCTGATACCAGGATTGGATTCCGATGCACCAGTGCAGGTTTACTGTATCTCTTGGACCTTCACATTGCCGATGAAACACAGAAATCGCATCGGAATTTAACATAAAAGGCACAATGCCGACTTAGGTACAAGAAGAGTTAATCTTCTAAGAGTTTGTGACTTGAGCGGCTCCTGGGAGACCAATATTGGATTCCGACGCACCAGCGCAGGTTTACTGTATCCTTTGGACCTTCACATTGGCGATGAAACACAGAAATCGCATCGGAATTGAATATAAAATGCGCAATGCCGACTTAAATACAAGAAGAGTGAGTCTTCTGACAGTTTGTGGTCTGAGCGGCTCCTGGGATACCAGGATTGGATTCCGATGCACCAGTGCAGGTTTACTGTATCTCTTGGACCTTCACATTGACGATGAAACACAGAAATCGCATCGGAATTGAATATAAAAGGTACAATGCCGACTTAAGTACAAGAAGAGTGAGTCTTCTAACAGTTTGTGCTTTGAGCGGCTCCTGAGAGACCAGTATTGGATTCCGATGCCCCAGTGCAGGTTTACAGTATCCCTTGGACCTTCACATTGACGATGAAACACAGAAATCGGATCGGAATTGAATATAAAATGCACAATGCCTACTTAAGTACAAGAAGAGTGAATCTTCTAAGAGTTTGTGGTTTGAGCGGCTCCTGGGAGACCAGTATTGGATTCCGATGCTCCAGTGCAGGTTTACTGTATCCCATGGACCTACACATTGACGATGAAACACAGAAATCGCATCGGAATTGATTTTATAAAAGGCACAATGCCGACTTAAATACAAGAAGAGTGAATCTTCTAAGAGTTTGTGCCTTGAGCGGCTTCTGGGAGACCAGTATTGGATTCCGGCGCACCAGTGCAGGTTTACTGTAACTCTTGGACCTTCACATTGACGATGAAACACAGAAATCGCATCGGAATTGAATATAAAAGGCACAATGCCGACTTAAGTACAAGAAGAGTGAGTCTTGTAACACTTTGTGCTTTGAGCGTCTCCTGAGAGTCCAGTATTGGTTCCGATGCCCCAATGCAGATTTACTGTATCCCTTGGAACTTCACATTGACGATGAAACACAGAAATCGCATCGGAATTGAATATAAATGGCACAATGCCGACTTAACTACAAGAAGAGTGAATCTTCTAAGAGTTTGTGCTTTGCGCTGTTCCTGGGAGACCAGTATTGGAATCCGATGCAGCAGTGCAGGTTTACTGTATCCCTTGGACCTTCACATTGACGATGAAACACAGAAATCGCATCGGGATTGAATATAAAAGGGCACAATGCCGACTTAACTACAAGAAAAGTGAATCTTCTAAGAGTTTGTGCTTTGAGCGGCTCCTGGGAGACCAGTATCAGAATTCCGATGCACGAGTGTAGGTTTACTGTATCCCTTGGGCCTTCACATTGACGATGAAACACAGAAATCGCATCGGAATTGAATATAAAAGGCACAATGCCGCTTTAAGTACAAGAAGAGTGAATCTTCTAAGACTTTGTGCTTTGAGCGGCTCCTGGGAGACCAGTATTGGATTCCGATGCAACAAGTGCAGGTTTACTGTATCTCTTGGACCTTCACATTGACGATGAAACACAGAAATCGCATCGGAATTGAATATAAAAGACACAATGCCCACTTAAGTACAAGAAGAGTGAGTCTTCTAACAGTTTGTGCTTTGAGCGGCTCCTGGGAGACCAGTATTGGATTCCGATGCACCAGTGCAGGTTTACTGTATCCCTTGGACCTGCACATTGAAGATGAAACACAGAAATCGCATCGGAATTGAATATAAAAGGCACAATGCCGACTTAAGTACAAGAAGAGTGACACTTCTAAGAGTTTGTGCTTTGACCGGCTCCTGGGAGACCAGTATCAGAATTCCGATGCACGAGTGTAGGTTTACTGTATCCCTTGGGCCTTCACATTGACGATGAAACACAGAAATCGCATCGGAATTGAATATAAAAGGCACAATGCCGACTTGAGTACAAGAAGAGTGAATCTTCTAAGAGTTTGTGGTTTGAGCGGCTCCTGGGAGACCAGTATTGGATTCCGATGCACCAGTGCATTTTTACTGTATCCCTTGGACCTTAACATTGACGATGAGACACAGAAATCGCATCGGAATTGAATATAAAATGCACAATGCCGACTTAAGTACAAGAAGAGTGAATCTTCTAAGAGTTTGTGGTTTGAGCGGCTCCTGGGAGACCAGAATTAGATTCCGATGCACCAGTGCACGTTTACAGTATCCCTTGGACCTTCACATTGACGATGAAACACAGAAATCGCATCGGAATTGAATATAAAAGGCACAATGCCGACTTGAGTACAAGAAGAGTGAATCTTCTAAGAGTTTGTGCTTTGAGCGGCTCCTGGGAGACCAGTATTGGATTCCGATGTACCAGTGTCAGTTTACTGTATCCCTTGGAATTTCACAATGACGATGAAACACCGAAATCGCATCGGAATTGAATATAAAAGGCACAATGCCGACTTAACTACAAGAAGAGTGCATCTTCTTGGAGTTTGTGCTTTGAGCGGCTCCTGGGAGACCAGTATTAGATTCCGATGCACGCGTGTAGGTTTACTGTATCCCTTGGACCTTCACATTGACGATGAAACACAGAAATCGCATCGGAATTGAATATAGAAGGCACAATGACGACTTAAGTACAAGAAGAGTGAATCTTCTAAGACTTTGTGCTTTGAGCGGCTCCTGGGAGACCAGTATTGGATTCCGATGCACCAGTGCTGGTTTACTGTATCCCTTGGACCTTCACATTGACGATGAAACACAGAAATCGCGTCGGAATTGAATATAAATTGCACAATGCCGACTTAAATACAAGAAGAGTGAATCTTCTAAGAGTTTGTGCCTTGAGCGGCTCCTGGGATACCAGTATTGGATTCCGATGCACCAGTGCAGGTTTACTGTATCCCTTGGACCTTCACATTGCCGATGAAACACAGAAATCGCATCGGAATTTAACATAAAAGGCGCAATGCCGACTTAGGTACAAGAAGAGTTAATCTTCTAAGAGTTTGTGACTTGAGCGGCTCCTGGGAGACCAGTATGGAATTCCGACGCACCAGTGCAGAATTACTGTATCCTTTGGACCTTCACATTGGCGATGAAACACAGAAATCGCATCGGAATTGAATATAAAATGCGCAATGCCGACTTAAATACAAGAAGAGTGAGTCTTCTGACAGTTTGTGGTCTGAGCGGCTCCTCTGATACCAGGATTGGATTCCGATGCACCAGTGCAGGTTTACTGTATCTCTTGGACCTTCACATTGCCGATGAAACACAGAAATCGCATCGGAATTTAACATAAAAGGCACAATGCCGACTTAGGTACAAGAAGAGTTAATCTTCTAACAGTTTGTGACTTGAGCGGCTCCTGGGAGACCAGTATTGGATTCCGACGCACCAGCGCAGGTTTACTGTATCCTTTGGACCTTCACATTGGCGATGAAACACAGAAATCGCATCGGAATTGAATATAAAAGGCACAATGCCGACTTAAGTACAAGAAGAGTGAGTCTTGTAACACTTTGTGCTTTGAGCGTCTCCTGAGAGTCCAGTATTGGTTCCGATGCCCCAATGCAGATTTACTGTATCCCTTGGAACTTCACATTGACGATGAAACACAGAAATCGCATCGGAATTGAATATAAATGGCACAATGCCGACTTAACTACAAGAAGAGTGAATCTTCTAAGAGTTTGTGCTTTGCGCTGTTCCTGGGAGACCAGTATTGGATTCCGATGCACCAGTGCAGGTTTACTGTATCCCTTGGACCTGCACATTGAAGATGAAACACAGAAATCGCATCGGAATTGAATATAAAAGGCACAATGCCGACTTAAGTACAAGAAGAGTGACACTTCTAAGAGTTTGTGCTTTGACCGGCTCCTGGGAGACCAGTATCAGAATTCCGATGCACGAGTGTAGGTTTACTGTATCCCTTGGGCCTTCACATTGACGATGAAACACAGAAATCGCATCGGAATTGAATATAAAAGGCACAATGCCGACTTGAGTACAAGAAGAGTGAATCTTCTAAGAGTTTGTGGTTTGAGCGGCTCCTGGGAGACCAGTATTGGATTCCGATGCACCAGTGCATTTTTACTGTATCCCTTGGACCTTAACATTGACGATGAGACACAGAAATCGCATCGGAATTGAATATAAAATGCACAATGCCGACTTAAGTACAAGAAGAGTGAATCTTCTAAGAGTTTGTGGTTTGAGCGGCTCCTGGGAGACCAGAATTAGATTCCGATGCACCAGTGCACGTTTACAGTATCCCTTGGACCTTCACATTGACGATGAAACACAGAAATCGCATCGGAATTGAATATAAAAGGCACAATGCCGACTTGAGTACAAGAAGAGTGAATCTTCTAAGAGTTTGTGCTTTGAGCGGCTCCTGGGAGACCAGTATTGGATTCCGATGTACCAGTGTCAGTTTACTGTATCCCTTGGAATTTCACAATGACGATGAAACACCGAAATCGCATCGGAATTGAATATAAAAGGCACAATGCCGACTTAACTACAAGAAAAGTGAATCTTCTAAGAGTTTGTGCTTTGAGCGGCTCCTGGGAGACCAGTATCAGAATTCCGATGCACGAGTGTAGGTTTACTGTATCCCTTGGGCCTTCACATTGACGATGAAACACAGAAATCGCATCGGAATTGAATATAAAAGGCACAATGCCGCTTTAAGTACAAGAAGAGTGAATCTTCTAAGACTTTGTGCTTTGAGCGGCTCCTGGGAGACCAGTATTGGATTCCGATGCAACAAGTGCAGGTTTACTGTATCTCTTGGACCTTCACATTGACGATGAAACACAGAAATCGCATCGGAATTGAATATAAAAGACACAATGCCCACTTAAGTACAAGAAGAGTGAGTCTTCTAACAGTTTGTGCTTTGAGCGGCTCCTGGGAGACCAGTATTGGATTCCGATGCACCAGTGCAGGTTTACTGTATCCCTTGGACCTGCACATTGAAGATGAAACACAGAAATCGCATCGGAATTGAATATAAAAGGCACAATGCCGACTTAAGTACAAGAAGAGTGACACTTCTAAGAGTTTGTGCTTTGACCGGCTCCTGGGAGACCAGTATCAGAATTCCGATGCACGAGTGTAGGTTTACTGTATCCCTTGGGCCTTCACATTGACGATGAAACACAGAAATCGCATCGGAATTGAATATAAAAGGCACAATGCCGACTTGAGTACAAGAAGAGTGAATCTTCTAAGAGTTTGTGGTTTGAGCGGCTCCTGGGAGACCAGTATTGGATTCCGATGCACCAGTGCATTTTTACTGTATCCCTTGGACCTTAACATTGACGATGAGACACAGAAATCGCATCGGAATTGAATATAAAATGCACAATGCCGACTTAAGTACAAGAAGAGTGAATCTTCTAAGAGTTTGTGGTTTGAGCGGCTCCTGGGAGACCAGAATTAGATTCCGATGCACCAGTGCACGTTTACAGTATCCCTTGGACCTTCACATTGACGATGAAACACAGAAATCGCATCGGAATTGAATATAAAAGGCACAATGCCGACTTGAGTACAAGAAGAGTGAATCTTCTAAGAGTTTGTGCTTTGAGCGGCTCCTGGGAGACCAGTATTGGATTCCGATGTACCAGTGTCAGTTTACTGTATCCCTTGGAATTTCACAATGACGATGAAACACCGAAATCGCATCGGAATTGAATATAAAAGGCACAATGCCGACTTAACTACAAGAAGAGTGCATCTTCTTGGAGTTTGTGCTTTGAGCGGCTCCTGGGAGACCAGTATTAGATTCCGATGCACGCGTGTAGGTTTACTGTATCCCTTGGACCTTCACATTGACGATGAAACACAGAAATCGCATCGGAATTGAATATAGAAGGCACAATGACGACTTAAGTACAAGAAGAGTGAATCTTCTAAGACTTTGTGCTTTGAGCGGCTCCTGGGAGACCAGTATTGGATTCCGATGCACCAGTGCTGGTTTACTGTATCCCTTGGACCTTCACATTGACGATGAAACACAGAAATCGCGTCGGAATTGAATATAAATTGCACAATGCCGACTTAAATACAAGAAGAGTGAATCTTCTAAGAGTTTGTGCCTTGAGCGGCTCCTGGGATACCAGTATTGGATTCCGATGCACCAGTGCAGGTTTACTGTATCCCTTGGACCTTCACATTGCCGATGAAACACAGAAATCGCATCGGAATTTAACATAAAAGGCGCAATGCCGACTTAGGTACAAGAAGAGTTAATCTTCTAAGAGTTTGTGACTTGAGCGGCTCCTGGGAGACCAGTATGGAATTCCGACGCACCAGTGCAGAATTACTGTATCCTTTGGACCTTCACATTGGCGATGAAACACAGAAATCGCATCGGAATTGAATATAAAATGCGCAATGCCGACTTAAATACAAGAAGAGTGAGTCTTCTGACAGTTTGTGGTCTGAGCGGCTCCTCTGATACCAGGATTGGATTCCGATGCACCAGTGCAGGTTTACTGTATCTCTTGGACCTTCACATTGCCGATGAAACACAGAAATCGCATCGGAATTTAACATAAAAGGCACAATGCCGACTTAGGTACAAGAAGAGTTAATCTTCTAACAGTTTGTGACTTGAGCGGCTCCTGGGAGACCAGTATTGGATTCCGACGCACCAGCGCAGGTTTACTGTATCCTTTGGACCTTCACATTGGCGATGAAACACAGAAATCGCATCGGAATTGAATATAAAATGCGCAATGCCGACTTAAATACAAGAAGAGTGAGTCTTCTGACAGTTTGTGGTCTGAGCGGCTCCTGGGATACCAGGATTGGATTCCGATGCACCAGTGCAGGTTTACTGTATCCTTTGGACCTTCACATTGGCGATGAAACACAGAAATCGCATCGGAATTGAATATAAAAGGCACAATGCCGACTTAAGTACAAGAAGAGTGAGTCTTGTAACACTTTGTGCTTTGAGCGTCTCCTGAGAGTCCAGTATTGGTTCCGATGCCCCAATGCAGATTTACTGTATCCCTTGGAACTTCACATTGACGATGAAACACAGAAATCGCATCGGAATTGAATATAAATGGCACAATGCCGACTTAACTACAAGAAGAGTGAATCTTCTAAGAGTTTGTGCTTTGCGCTGTTCCTGGGAGACCAGTATTGGATTCCGATGCACCAGTGCCGGTTTACTGTATCCCTTGGACCTTCACATTGACGATGAAACAGAAATCGCATCGTAATTGAATATAAAAGGGCACAATGCCGACTTAGGTACAAGAAGAGTGAAACTTCTAAGAGTTTGTGCTTTGAGCGGCTCCTGGGAGACCAGTATCAGAATTCCGATGCACGAGTGTAGGTTTACTGTATCCCTTGGGCCTTCACATTGACGATGAAACACAGAAATCGCATCGGAATTGAATATAAAAGGCACAATGCCGCTTTAAGTACAAGAAGAGTGAATCTTCTAAGACTTTGTGCTTTGAGCGGCTCCTGGGAGACCAGTATTGGATTCCGATGCAACAAGTGCAGGTTTACTGTATCTCTTGGACCTTCACATTGACGATGAAACACAGAAATCGCATCGGAATTGAATATAAAAGGCACAATGCCCACTTAAGTACAAGAAGAGTGAGTCTTCTAACAGTTTGTGCTTTGAGCGGCTCCTGGGAGACCAGTATTGGATTCCGATGCACCAGTGCAGGTTTACTGTATCCCTTGGACCTGCACATTGAAGATGAAACACAGAAATCGCATCGGAATTGAATATAAAAGGCACAATGCCGACTTAAGTACAAGAAGAGTGAAACTTCTAAGAGTTTGTGATTTGAGCGGCTCCTGGGCGACCAGTAGTAGATTCCGATGCACGCGTGTAGGTTTACTGTATCCCTTGGACCTTCACATTGACGATGAAACACAGAAATCGCATCGGAATTGAATATAAAAGGCAGAATGCCGCTTTAAGTACAAGAAGAGTGAATCTTCTAAGACTTTGTGCTTTGAGCGGCTCCTGGGAGACCAGTATTGGATTCCGATGCACCAGTGCAGGTTTACTGTATCCCTTGGACCAGCACATTGAAGATGAAACACAGAAATCGCATCGGAATTGGATATAAAAGGCACAATGCCGACTTAAGTACAAGAAGAGTGAATCTTCTAAGAGTTTGTGGTTTGAGCGGCTCCTGGGAGACCAGTATTGGATTCCGATGCACCAGTGCAGTTTTACTGTATCCCTTGGACCTTTACATTGACGATGAGGCACAGAAATCGCATCGGAATTGAATATAAAATGCACAATGCCGACTTAAGTACAAGAAGAGTGAATCTTCTGAGAGTTTGTGGTTTGAGCGGCTCCTGGGAGACCAGTATTAGATTCCGATGCACCAGTGCAGGTTTACAGTATCCCTTGGACCTTCACATTGACGATGAAACACAGAAATCGCATCGGAATTGAATATAAAAGGGCACAATGCCGACTTAAGTAGAAGAAGAGTGAATCGTCTAATAGTTTGTGCTTTGAGCGGCTCCTGGGAGACCAGTATTAGATTCCGATGCACCAGTGCAGGTTTACTGTATCCCTTGGACTTTCACATTGACGATGAAACACAGAAATCGCATCGGAATTGAATATAAAAGGCACAATGCCGACTTATGTACAAGAAGAGTGAATCTTCAAAGAGTTTGTGCTTTGAGCGGCTCCTGGGAGACCAGTATTGGATTCCGATGTACCAGTGTCAGTTTACTGTATCCCTTGGAATTTCACAACGACGATGAAACACAGATATCGCATCGGAATTGAATATAAAAGGCACAATGCCGACTTATCTACAAGAAGAGTGAATCTTCTTGGAGTTTGCGCTTTGAGCGACTCCTGGGAGACCAGTATTAGATTCCGATGCACGCGTGTAGGTTTACTGTATCCCTTGGACCTTCACATTGACGATGAAACACAGAAATCGCATCGGAATTGAATATAAAAGGCACAATGCCGATTTAAGTACAAGAAGAGTGAATCTTCTTGGAGTTTGTGCTTTGAGCGGCTCCTGGGAGGCCAGTATTGGATTCCGATGCACCAGTGCAGGTTTGCTGTATCCCTTGGACCTTCACATTGATGATGAAACACAGAAATAGCATCGGAATTGAATATAAAAGGCACAATGCCAACTTAAGTACAAGAAGAGTGAATCTTCTAAGAGTTTGTGCCTTGAACGGCTCCTGGGATACCAGTATTGGATTCCGATTCACCAGCGTAGGTTTACTGTATCCCTTGGACCTTCACATTGACGATGAAACACAGAAATCGCATCGGAATTTAACATAAAAGGCACAATGCCGACTTAAGTACAAGAAGAGTGAATCTTCTAAGAGTTTGTGCTTTGAGCGGCTCCTGGGAGAGCAGTATTGGATTCCGATGCACCAGTGCAGGTTTACTGTATCCCTTGGACCTTCACATTGACGATGAAACACAGAAATCGCGTCGGAATTGAATATAAATGGCACAATGCCGACTCAAATACAAGAAGAGTGAATCTTCTAAGAGTTTGTGCCTTGAGCGGCTCCTGGGAGACCAGTATTGGATTCCGATGCACCAGTGCAGGTTTACTGTATCCCTTGGACCTTCACATTGACGATGAAACACAGAAATCGCATCGGTATTTAACATAAAAGGCACAATGCCGACTTAGGTACAAGAAGAGTGAATCTTCTAAGAGTTTGTGACGTGAGCGGTTCCTGGGAGACCAGTATTGGATTCCGATGCACCAGTGCAGGTTTACTGTATCCCATGGACCTACACATTGACGATGAAACACAGAAATCGCATCGGAATTGATTTTATAAATGGCACAATGCCGACTTAAATACAAGAAGAGTGAATCTTCTAAGAGTTTGTTCCTTGAGCGGCTCCTGGGAGACCAGTATTGGATTCCGGCGCACCAGTGCCGGTTTACTGTAACTCTTGGACCTTCACATTGACGATGAAACACAGAAATCGCATCGGAATTGAAAATAAATGGCACAATGCCGACTTAAGTACAAGAAGAGTGAGTCTTCTAACAGTTTGTGCTTTGAGCGGCTCCTGAGAGACCAGTATTGGATTCCGATGCCCCAGTGCAGGTTTACTGTATCCCTTGGACTTTCACATTGACGATGAAACACAGAAATCGGATCGGAATTGAATATAAAAGGCACAATGCCTACTTAAGTACAAGAAGAGTGAATCTTCTAAGAGTTTGTGGTTTGAGCGGCTCCTGGGAGACCAGTATAGGATTCCGATGCACCAGTGCAGGTTTACTGTATCCCATGGACCTACACATTGACGATGAAACACAGAAATCGCATCGGAATTGATTTTATAAAAGGCACAATGCCGACTTAAATACAAGAAGAGTGAATCTTCTAAGAGTTTGTGCCTTGAGCGGCTCCTGGGAGACCAGTATTGGATTCCGGCGCACCAGTGCAGGTTTACTGTAACTCTTGGACCTTCACATTGACGATGAAACACAGAAATCACATCGGAATTGAATATAAAGGCACAATGCCGACTTAAGTACAAGAAGAGAGAGTGTTGTAACAGTTTGTGCTTTGAGCGTCTCCTGAGAGTCCAGTATTGGATTCCGATGCCCCAATGCAGATTTACTGTATCCCTTGGACCTTCACATTGATGATGAAACACAGAAATCGCATCGGAATTGAACATAAAAGGCACAATGCCGACTTAACTACAAGAAGAGTGAATCTTCTAAGAGTTTGTGCTTTGCGCTGTTCCTGGGAGACCAGTATTGGATTCCGATGCACCAGTGCAGGTTTACTGTATCCCTTGGACCTTCACATTGACGATGAAACACAGAAATCGCATCGTAATTGAATATAAAAGGGCACAATGCCGACTTAAGTACAAGAAGAGTGAAACTTCTAAGAGTTTGTGCTTTGAGCGGCTCCTGGGAGACCAGTATCGGAATTCCGATGCACGAGTGTAGGTTTACTGTATCCCTTGGGCCTTCACATTGACGATGAAACACAGAAATCGCATCGGAATTGAATGTAAAAGGCAGAATGCCGACTTGAGTACAAGAAGAGTGAATCTTCTAAGAGTTTGTGGTTTGAGCGGCTCCTGGGAGACCAGTATTGGATTCCGAAGCACCAGTGCAGTTTTACTGTATCCCTTGGACCTTTACATTGACGATGAGACACAGAAATCGCATCGGAATTGAATATAAAATGCACAATGCCGACTTAAGTACAAGAAGAGTGAATCTTCTAAGAGTTTGTGGTTTGAGCGGCTCCTGGGAGACCAGAATTAGATTCCGATGCACCAGTGCAGGTTTACAGTATCCCTTGGACCTTCACATTGACGATGAAACACAGAAATCGCATCGGAATTGAATATAAAAGGCACAATGCCGACTTGAGTACAAGAAGAGTGAATCTTCTAAGAGTTTGTGCTTTGAGCGGCTCCTGGGAGACCAGTATTGGATTCCGATGTACCAGTGTCAGTTTACTGTATCCCTTGGAATTTCACAATGACGATGAAACACCGAAATCGCATCGGAATTGAATATAAAAGGCACAATGCCGACTTAAGTACAAGAAGAGTGAATCTTCTTGGAGTTTGTGCTTTGAGCGGCTCCTGGGAGACCAGTATTAGATTCCGATGCACGCGTGTAGGTTTACTGTATCCCTTGGACCTTCACATTGACGATGAAACACAGAAATCGCATCGGAATTGAATATAAAAGGCACAATGCCGACTTAACTACAAGAAGAGTGCATCTTCTTGGAGTTTGTGCTTTGAGCGGCTCCTGGGAGACCAGTATTAGATTCCGATGCACGCGTGTAGGTTTACTGTATCCCTTGGACCTTCACATTGACGATGAAACACAGAAATCGCATCGGAATTGAATATAAAAGGCACAATGCCGACTTAAGTACAAGAAGAGTGAATCTTCTAAGACTTTGTGCTTTGAGCGGCTCCTGGGAGACCAGTATTGGATTCCGATGCACCAGTGCTGGTTTACTGTATCCCTTGGACCTTCACATTGACGATGAAACACAGAAATCGCGTCGGAATTGAATATAAATTGCACAATGCCGACTTAAATACAAGAAGAGTGAATCTTCTAAGAGTTTGTGCCTTGAGCGGCTCCTGGGATACCAGTATTGGATTCCGATGCACCAGTGCAGGTTTACTGTATCCCTTGGACCTTCACATTGCCGATGAAACACAGAAATCGCATCGGAATTTAACATAAAAGGCACAATGCCGACTTAGGTACAAGAAGAGTTAATCTTCTAAGAGTTTGTGACTTGAGCGGCTCCTTGGAGACCAGTATGGAATTCCGACGCACCAGTGCAGGTTTACTGTATCCTTTGGACCTTCACATTGGCGATGAAACACAGAAATCGCATCGGAATTGAATATAAAATGCGCAATGCCGACTTAAATACAAGAAGAGTGAGTCTTCTGACAGTTTGTGGTCTGAGCGGCTCCTCTGATACCAGGATTGGATTCCGATGCACCAGTGCAGGTTTACTGTATCTCTTGGACCTTCACATTGCCGATGAAACACAGAAATCGCATCGGAATTTAACATAAAAGGCACAATGCCGACTTAGGTACAAGAAGGGTTAATCTTCTAAGAGTTTGGACTTGAGCGGCTCCTGGGAGACCAGTATTGGATTCCGACGCACCAGCGCAGGTTTACTGTATCCTTTGGACCTTCACATTGGCGATGAAACACAGAAATCGCATCGGAATTGAATATAAAATGCGCAATGCCGACTTAAATACAAGAAGAGTGAGTCTTCTGACAGTTTGTGGTCTGAGCGGCTCCTGGGATACCAGGATTGGATTCCGATGCACCAGTGCAGGTTTACTGTATCTCTTGGACCTTCACATTGACGATGAAACACAGAAATCGCATCGGAATTGAATATAAAAGGCACAATGCCGACTTAAGTACAAGAAGAGTGAGTCTTCTAACAGTTTGTGCTTTGAGCGGCTCCTGAGAGACCAGTATTGGATTCCGATGCCCCAGTGCAGGTTTACAGTATCCCTTGGACCTTCACATTGACGATGAAACACAGAAATCGGATCGGAATTGAATATAAAATGCACAATGCCTACTTAAGTACAAGAAGAGTGAATCTTCTAAGAGTTTGTGGTTTGAGCGGCTCCTCGGAGACCAGTATTGGATTCCGATGCTCCAGTGCAGGTTTACTGTATCCCATGGACCTACACATTGACGATGAAACACAGAAATCGCATCGGAATTGATTTTATAAAAGGCACAATGCCGACTTAAATACAAGAAGAGTGAATCTTCTAAGAGTTTGTGCCTTGAGCGGCTCCTGGGAGACCAGTATTGGATTGCGGCGCACCAGTGCAGGTTTACTGTAACTCTTGGACCTTCACATTGACGATGAAACACAGAAATCGCATCGGAATTGAATATAAAAGGCACAATGCCGACTTAAGTACAAGAAGAGTGAGTCTTGTAACACTTTGTGCTTTGAGCGTCTCCTGAGAGTCCAGTATTGGTTCCGATGCCCCAATGCAGATTTACTGTATCCCTTGGAACTTCACATTGACGATGAAACACAGAAATCGCATCGGAATTGAATATAAATGGCACAATGCCGACTTAACTACAAGAAGAGTGAATCTTCTAAGAGTTTGTGCTTTGCGCTGTTCCTGGGAGACCAGTATTGGATTCCGATGCACCAGTGCAGGTTTACTGTATCCCTTGGACCTTCACATTGACGATGAAACACAGAAATCGCATCGTAATTGAATATAAAAGGGCACAATGCCGACTTAGGTACAAGAAGAGTGAAACTTCTAAGAGTTTGTGCTTTGAGCGGCTCCTGGGAGACCAGTATCAGAATTCCGATGCACGAGTGTAGGTTTACTGTATCCCTTGGGCCTTCACATTGACGATGAAACACAGAAATCGCATCGGAATTGAATATATAAGGCACAATGCCGCTTTAAGTACAAGAAGAGTGAATCTTCTAAGACTTTGTGCTTTGAGCGGCTCCTGGGAGACCAGTATTGGATTCCGATGCAACAAGTGCAGGTTTACTGTATCTCTTGGACCTTCACATTGACGATGAAACACAGAAATCGCATCGGAATTGAATATAAAAGGCACAATGCCCACTTAAGTACAAGAAGAGTGAGTCTTCTAACAGTTTGTGCTTTGAGCGGCTCCTGGGAGACCAGTATTGGATTCCGATGCACCAGTGCAGGTTTACTGTATCCCTTGGACCTGCACATTAAAGATGAAACACAGAAATCGCATCGGAATTGAATATAAAAGGCACAATGCCGACTTAAGTACAAGAAGAGTGAATCTTCTAAGAGTTTGTGATTTGAGCGGCTCCTGGGCGACCAGTAGTAGATTCCGATACACGCGTGTAGGATTACTGTATCCCTTGGACCTTCACATTGACGATGAAACACAGAAATCGCATCGGAATTGTATATAAAAGGCACAATGCCGCTTTAAGTACAAGAAGAGTGAATCTTCTAAGACTTTGTGCTTTGAGCGGCTCCTGGGAGACCAGTATTGGATTCCGATGCACCAGTGCAGGTTTACTGTATCCCTTGGACCAGCACATTGAAGATGAAACACAGAAATCGCATCGGAATTGGATATAAAAGGCACAATGCCGACTTAAGTACAAGAAGAGTGAATCTTCTAAGAGTTTGTGGTTTGAGCGGCTCCTGGGAGACCAGTATTGGATTCCGATGCACCAGTGCAGTTTTACTGTATCCCTTGGACCTTTACATTGACGATGAGGCACAGAAATCGCATCGGAATTGAATATAAAATGCACAATGCCGACTTAAGTACAAGAAGAGTGAATCTTCTGAGAGTTTGTGGTTTGAGCGGCTCCTGGGAGACCAGTATTAGATTCCGATGCACCAGTGCAGGTTTACAGTATCCCTTGGACCTTCACATTGACGATGAAACACAGAAATCGCATCGGAATTGAATATAAAAGGGCACAATGCCGACTTAAGTAGAAGAAGAGTGAATCGTCTAATAGTTTGTGCTTTGAGCGGCTCCTGGGAGACCAGTATTAGATTCCGATGCACCAGTGCAGGTTTACTGTATCCCTTGGACTTTCACATTGACGATGAAACACAGAAATCGCATCGGAATTGAATATAAAAGGCACAATGCCGACTTATGTACAAGAAGAGTGAATCTTCAAAGAGTTTGTGCTTTGAGCGGCTCCTGGGAGACCAGTATTGGATTCCGATGTACCAGTGTCAGTTTACTGTATCCCTTGGAACTTCACAACGACGATGAAACACAGATATCGCATCGGAATTGAATATAAAAGGCACAATGCCGACTTATCTACAAGAAGAGTGAATCTTCTTGGAATTTGCGCTTTGAGCGACTCCTGGGAGACCAGTATTAGATTCCGATGCACGCGTGTAGGTTTACTGTATCCCTTGGACCTTCACATTGACGATGAAACACAGAAATCGCATCGGAATTGAATATAAAAGGCACAATGCCGACTTAAGTACAAGAAGAGTGAATCTTCTTGGAGTTTGTGCTTTGAGCGGCTCCTGGGAGGCCAGTATTAGATTCCGATGCACGCGTGTAGGTTTACTGTATCCCTTGGACCTTCACATTGACGATGAAACACAGAAATCGCATCGGAATTGAATATAAAAGGCACAATGCCGACATAAGTACAAGAAGAGTGAATCTTCTAAGACTTTGTGCTTTGAGCGGCTCCTGGGAGACCAGTATTGGATTCCGATGCACCAGTGCAGGTTTGCTGTATCCCTTGGACCTTCACATTGACGATGAAACACAGAAATAGCATCGGAATTGAATATAAAAGGCACAATGCCGACTTAAGTACAAGAAGAGTGAATCTTCTAAGAGTTTGTGCCTTGAACGGCTCCTGGGATACCAGTATTGGATTCCGATGCACCAGTGCAGGTTTACTGTATCCCTTGGACCTTCACATTGACGATGAAACACAGAAATCGCATCGGTATTTAACATAAAAGGCACAATGCCGACTTAGGTACAAGAAGAGTGAATCTTCTAAGAGTTTGTGACGTGAGCGGTTCCTGGGAGACCAGTATTGGATTCCGATGCACCAGTGCAGGTTTACTGTATCCCATGGACCTACACATTGACGATGAAACACAGAAATCGCATCGGAATTGATTTTATAAAAGGCACAATGCCGACTTAAATACAAGAAGAGTGAATCTTCTAAGAGTTTGTTCCTTGAGCGGCTCCTGGGAGACCAGTATTGGATTCCGGCGCACCAGTGCCGGTTTACTGTAACTCTTGGACCTTCACATTGACGATGAAACACAGAAATCGCATCGGAATTGAAAATAAATGGCACAATGCCGACTTAAGTACAAGAAGAGTGAGTCTTCTAACAGTTTGTGCTTTGAGCGGCTCCTGAGAGACCAGTATTGGATTCCGATGCACCAGTGCAGGTTTACTGTATCCCTTGGACTTTCACATTGACGATGAAACACAGAAATCGCATCGGAATTGAATATAAAAGGCACAATGCCGACTTATGTACAAGAAGAGTGAATCTTCAAAGAGTTTGTGCTTTGAGCGGCTCCTGGGAGACCAGTATTGGATTCCGATGTACCAGTGTCAGTTTACTGTATCCCTTGGAACTTCACAACGACGATGAAACACAGATATCGCATCGGAATTGAATATAAAAGGCACAATGCCGACTTATCTACAAGAAGAGTGAATCTTCTTGGAGTTTGCGCTTTGAGCGACTCCTGGGAGACCAGTATTAGATTCCGATGCACGCGTGTAGGTTTACTGTATCCCTTGGACCTTCACATTGACGATGAAACACAGAAATCGCATCGGAATTGAATATAAAAGGCACAATGCCGACTTAAGTACAAGAAGAGTGAATCTTCTTGGAGTTTGTGCTTTGAGCGGCTCCTGGGAGGCCAGTATTAGATTCCGATGCACGCGTGTAGGTTTACTGTATCCCTTGGACCTTCACATTGACGATGAAACACAGAAATCGCATCGGAATTGAATATAAAAGGCACAATGCCGACATAAGTACAAGAAGAGTGAATCTTCTAAGACTTTGTGCTTTGAGCGGCTCCTGGGAGACCAGTATTGGATTCCGATGCACCAGTGCAGGTTTGCTGTATCCCTTGGACCTTCACATTGACGATGAAACACAGAAATAGCATCGGAATTGAATATAAAAGGCACAATGCCGACTTAAGTACAAGAAGAGTGAATCTTCTAAGAGTTTGTGCCTTGAACGGCTCCTGGGATACCAGTATTGGATTCCGATTCACCAGTGTAGGTTTACTGTATCCCTTGGACCTTCACATTGACGATGAAACACAGAAATCGCATCGGAATTTAACATAAAAGGCACAATGCCGACTTAAGTACAAGAAGAGTGAATCTTCTAAGAGTTTGTGCTTTGAGCGGCTCCTGGGAGAGCAGTATTGGATTCCGATGCACCAGTGCAGGTTTACTGTATCCCTTGGACCTTCACATTGACGATGAAACACAGAAATCGCGTCGTAATTGAATATAAATGGCACAATGCCGACTCAAATACAAGAAGAGTGAATCTTCTAAGAGTTTGTGCCTTGAGCGGCTCCTGGGAGACCTGTATTGGATTCCGATGCACCAGTGCAGGTTTACTGTATCCCTTGGACCTTCACATTGACGATGAAACACAGAAATCGCATCGGTATTTAACATAAAAGGCACAATGCCGACTTAGGTACAAGAAGAGTGAATCTTCTAAGAGTTTGTGACGTGAGCGGTTCCTGGGAGACCAGTATTGGATTCCGATGCACCAGTGCAGGTTTACTGTATCCCATGGACCTACACATTGACGATGAAACACAGAAATCGCATCGGAATTGATTTTATAAAAGGCACAATGCCGACTTAAATACAAGAAGAGTGAATCTTCTAAGAGTTTGTTCCTTGAGCGGCTCCTGGGAGACCAGTATTGGATTCCGGCGCACCAGTGCCGGTTTACTGTAACTCTTGGACCTTCACATTGACGATGAAACACAGAAATCGCATCGGAATTGAAAATAAATGGCACAATGCCGACTTAAGTACAAGAAGAGTGAGTCTTCTAACAGTTTGTGCTTTGAGCGGCTCCTGAGAGACCAGTATTGGATTCCGATGCCCCAGTGCAGGTTTACTGTATCCCTTGGACTTTCACATTGACGATGAAACACAGAAATCGGATTGGAATTGAATATAAAAGGCACAATGCCTACTTAAGTACAAGAAGAGTGAATCTTCTAAGAGTTTGTGGTTTGAGCGGCTCCTGGGAGACCAGTATAGGATTCCGATGCACCAGTGCAGGTTTACTGTATCCCATGGACCTACACATTGACGATGAAACACAGAAATCGCATCGGAATTGATTTTATAAAAGGCACAATGCCGACTTAAATACAAGAAGAGGGAATCTTCTAAGAGTTTGTGCCTTGAGCGGCTCCTGGGAGACCAGTATTGGATTCCGGCGCACCAGTGCAGGTTTACTGTAACTCTTGGACCTTCACATTGACGATGAAACACAGAAATCGCATCGGAATTGAATATAAAGGCACAATGCCGACTTAAGTACAAGAAGAGTGAGTCTTGTAACAGTTTGTGCTTTGAGCGTCTCCTGAGAGTCCAGTATTGGATTCCGATGCCCCAATGCAGATTTACTGTATCCCTTGGACCTTCACATTGATGATGAAACACAGAAATCGCATCGGAATTGAACATAAAAGGCACAATGCCGACTTAACTACAAGAAGAGTGAATCTTCTAAGAGTTTGTGCTTTGCGCTGTTCCTGGGAGACCAGTATTGGATTCCGATGCACCAGTGCAGGTTTACTGTATCCCTTGGACCTTCACATTGACGATGAAACACAGAAATCGCATCGTAATTGAATATAAAAGGGCACAATGCCGACTTAAGTACAAGAAGAGTGAAACTTCTAAGAGTTTGTGCTTTGAGCGGCTCCTGGGAGACCAGTATCAGAATTCCGATGCACGAGTGTAGGTTTACTGTATCCCTTGGGCCTTCACATTGACGATGAAACACAGAAATCGCATCGGAATTGAATGTAAAAGGCAGAATGCCGACTTGAGTACAAGAAGAGTGAATCTTCTAAGAGTTTGTGGTTTGAGCGGCTCCTGGGAGACCAGTATTGGATTCCGAAGCACCAGTGCAGTTTTACTGTATCCCTTGGACCTTTACATTGACGATGAGACACAGAAATCGCATCGGAATTGAATATAAAATGCACAATGCCGACTTAATTACAAGAAGAGTGAATCTTCTAAGAGTTTGTGGTTTGAGCGGCTCCTGGGAGACCAGAATTAGATTCCGATGCACCAGTGCAGGTTTACAGTATCCCTTGGACCTTCACATTGACGATGAAACACAGAAATCGCATCGGAATTGAATATAAAAGGCACAATGCCGACTTGAGTACAAGAAGAGTGAATCTTCTAAGAGTTTGTGCTTTGAGCGGCTCCTGGGAGACCAGTATTGGATTCCGATGTACCAGTGTCAGTTTACTGTATCCCTTGGAATTTCACAATGACGATGAAACACCGAAATCGCATCGGAATTGAATATAAAAGGCACAATGCCGACTTAAGTACAAGAAGAGTGAATCTTCTTGGAGTTTGTGCTTTGAGCGGCTCCTGGGAGACCAGTATTAGATTCCGATGCACGCGTGTAGGTTTACTGTATCCCTTGGACCTTCACATTGACGATGAAACACAGAAATCGCATCGGAATTGAATATAAAAGGCACAATGCCGACTTAACTACAAGAAGAGTGCATCTTCTTGGAGTTTGTGCTTTGAGCGGCTCCTGGGAGACCAGTATTAGATTCCGATGCACGCGTGTAGGTTTACTGTATCCCTTGGACCTTCACATTGACGATGAAACACAGAAATCGCATCGGAATTGAATATAAAAGGCACAATGCCGACTTAAGTACAAGAAGAATGAATCTTCTAAGACTTTGTGCTTTGAGCGGCTCCTGGGAGACCAGTATTGGATTCCGATGCACCAGTGCTGGTTTACTGTATCCCTTGGACCTTCACATTGACGATGAAACAAAGAAATCGCGTCGGAATTGAATATAAATTGCACAATGCCGACTTAAATACAAGAAGAGTGAATCTTCTAAGAGTTTGTGCCTTGAGCGGCTCCTGGGATACCAGTATTGGATTCCGATGCACCAGTGCAGGTTTACTGTATCCCTTGGACCTTCACATTGCCGATGAAACACAGAAATCGCATCGGAATTTAACATAAAAGGCACAATGCCGACTTAGGTACAAGAAGAGTTAATCTTCTAAGAGTTTGTGACTTGAGCGGCTCCTGGGAGACCAGTATGGAATTCCGACGCACCAGTGCAGGTTTACTGTATCCTTTGGACCTTCACATTGGCGATGAAACACAGAAATCGCATCGGAATTGAATATAAAATGCGCAATGCCGACTTAAATACAAGAAGAGTGAGTCTTCTGACAGTTTGTGGTCTGAGCGGCTCCTCTGATACCAGGATTGGATTCCGATGCACCAGTGCAGGTTTACTGTATCTCTTGGACCTTCACATTGCCGATGAAACACAGAAATCGCATCGGAATTTAACATAAAAGGCACAATGCCGACTTAGGTACAAGAAGAGTTAATCTTCTAAGAGTTTGTGACTTGAGCGGCTCCTGGGAGACCAGTATTGGATTCCGACGCACCAGCGCAGGTTTACTGTATCCTTTGGACCTTCACATTGGCGATGAAACACAGAAATCGCATCGGAATTGAATATAAAATGCGCAATGCCGACTTAAATACAAGAAGAGTGAGTCTTCTGACAGTTTGTGGTCTGAGCGGCTCCTGGGATACCAGGATTGGATTCCGATGCACCAGTGCAGGTT
Organism: Schistocerca nitens; assembly: GCF_023898315.1. Classification (NCBI taxonomy): domain Eukaryota; kingdom Metazoa; phylum Arthropoda; class Insecta; order Orthoptera; family Acrididae; genus Schistocerca; species Schistocerca nitens. The sequence goes on along the minus strand of NC_064618.1, from coordinate 34,274,000 downwards.
TACTGTATCTCTTGGACCTTCACATTGACGATGAAACACAGAAATCGCATCGGAATTGAATATAAAAGGCACAATGCCCACTTAAGTACAAGAAGAGTGAGTCTTCTAACAGTTTGTGCTTTGAGCGGCTCCTGGGAGACCAGTATTGGATTCCGATGCACCAGTGCAGGTTTACTGTATCCCTTGGACCTGCACATTGAAGATGAAACACAGAAATCGCATCGGAATTGATTATAAAAGGCACAATGCCGACTTAAGTACAAGAAGAGTGAAACTTCTAAGAGTTTGTGATTTGAGCGGCTCCTGGGCGACCAGTAGTAGATTCCAATACACGCGTGTAGGTTTACTGTATCCCTTGGACCTTCACATTGACGATGAAACACAGAAATCGCATCGGAATTGTATATAAAAGGCACAATGCCGCTTTAAGTACAAGAAGAGTGAATCTTCTAAGACTTTGTGCTTTGAGCGGCTCCTGGGAGACCAGTATTGGATTCCGATGCACCAGTGCAGGTTTACTGTATCCCTTGGACCAGCACATTGAAGATGAAACACAGAAATCGCATCGGAATTGGATATAAAAGGCACAATGCCGACTTAAGTACAAGAAGAGTGAATCTTCTAAGAGTTTGTGGTTTGAGCGGCTCCTGGGAGACCAGTATTGGATTCCGATGCACCAGTGCAGTTTTACTGTATCCCTTGGACCTTTACATTGACGATGAGGCACAGAAATCGCATCGGAATTGAATATAAAATGCACAATGCCGACTTAAGTACAAGAAGAGTGAATCTTCTGAGAGTTTGTGGTTTGAGCGGCTCCTGGGAGACCAGTATTAGATTCCGATGCACCAGTGCAGGTTTACAGTATCCCTTGGACCTTCACATTGACGATGAAACACAGAAATCGCATCGGAATTGAATATAAAAGGGCACAATGCCGACTTAAGTAGAAGAAGAGTGAATCGTCTAATAGTTTGTGCTTTGAGCGGCTCCTGGGAGACCAGTATTAGATTCCGATGCACCAGTGCAGGTTTACTGTATCCCTTGGACTTTCACATTGACGATGAAACACAGAAATCGCATCGGAATTGAATATAAAAGGCACAATGCCGACTTATGTACAAGAAGAGTGAATCTTCAAAGAGTTTGTGCTTTGAGCGGCTCCTGGGAGACCAGTATTGGATTTCGATGTACCAGTGTCAGTTTACTGTATCCCTTGGAACTTCACAACGACGATGAAACACAGATATCGCATCGGAATTGAATATAAAAGGCACAATGCCGACTTATCTACAAGAAGAGTGAATCTTCTTGGAATTTGCGCTTTGAGCGACTCCTGGGAGACCAGTATTAGATTCCGATGCACGCGTGTAGGTTTACTGTATCCCTTGGACCTTCACATTGACGATGAAACACAGAAATCGCATCGGAATTGAATATAAAAGGCACAATGCCGACTTAAGTACAAGAAGAGTGAATCTTCTTGGAGTTTGTGCTTTGAGCGGCTCCTGGGAGGCCAGTATTAGATTCCGATGCACGCGTGTAGGTTTACTGTATCCCTTGGACCTTCACATTGACGATGAAACACAGAAATCGCATCGGAATTGAATATAAAAGGCACAATGCCGACATAAGTACAAGAAGAGTGAATCTTCTAAGACTTTGTGCTTTGAGCGGCTCCTGGGAGACCAGTATTGGATTCCGATGCACCAGTGCAGGTTTGCTGTATCCCTTGGACCTTCACATTGACGATGAAACACAGAAATAGCATCGGAATTGAATATAAAAGGCACAATGCCGACTTAAGTACAAGAAGAGTGAATCTTCTAAGAGTTTGTGCCTTGAACGGCTCCTGGGATACCAGTATTGGATTCCGATTCACCAGTGTAGGTTTACTGTATCCCTTGGACCTTCACATTGACGATGAAACACAGAAATCGCATCGGAATTTAACATAAAAGGCACAATGCCGACTTAAGTACAAGAAGAGTGAATCTTCTAAGAGTTTGTGCTTTGAGCGGCTCCTGGGAGAGCAGTATTGGATTCCGATGCACCAGTGCAGGTTTACTGTATCCCTTGGACCTTCACATTGACGATGAAACACAGAAATCGCGTCGGAATTGAATATAAATGGCACAATGCCGACTCAAATACAAGAAGAGTGAATCTTCTAAGAGTTTGTGCCTTGAGCGGCTCCTGGGAGACCAGTATTGGATTCCGATGCACCAGTGCAGGTTTACTGTATCCCTTGGACCTTCACATTGACGATGAAACACAGAAATCGCATCGGTATTTAACATAAAAGGCACAATGCCGACTTAGGTACAAGAAGAGTGAATCTTCTAAGAGTTTGTGACGTGAGCGGTTCCTGGGAGACCAGTATTGGATTCCGATGCACCAGTGCAGGTTTACTGTATCCCATGGACCTACACATTGACGATGAAACACAGAAATCGCATCGGAATTGATTTTATAAAAGGCACAATGCCGACTTAAATACAAGAAGAGTGAATCTTCTAAGAGTTTGTTCCTTGAGCGGCTCCTGGGAGACCAGTATTGGATTCCGGCGCACCAGTGCCGGTTTACTGTAACTCTTGGACCTTCACATTGACGATGAAACACAGAAATCGCATCGGAATTGAAAATAAATGGCACAATGCCGACTTAAGTACAAGAAGAGTGAGTCTTCTAACAGTTTGTGCTTTGAGCGGCTCCTGAGAGACCAGTATTGGATTCCGATGCCCCAGTGCAGGTTTACTGTATCCCTTGGACTTTCACATTGACGATGAAACACAGAAATCGGATTGGAATTGAATATAAAAGGCACAATGCCTACTTAAGTACAAGAAGAGTGAATGTTCTAAGAGTTTGTGGTTTGAGCGGCTCTTGGGAGACCAGTATAGGATTCCGATGCACCAGTGCAGGTTTACTGTATCCCATGGACCTACACATTGACGATGAAACACAGAAATCGCATCGGAATTGATTTTATAAAAGGCACAATGCCGACTTAAATACAAGAAGAGGGAATCTTCTAAGAGTTTGTGCCTTGAGCGGCTCCTGGGAGACCAGTATTGGATTCCGGCGCACCAGTGCAGGTTTACTGTAACTCTTGGACCTTCAAATTGACGATGAAACACAGAAATCGCATCGGAATTGAATATAAAGGCACAATGCCGACTTAAGTACAAGAAGAGTGAGTCTTGTAACAGTTTGTGCTTTGAGCGTCTCCTGAGAGTCCAGTATTGGATTCCGATGCCCCAATGCAGATTTACTGTATCCCTTGGACCTTCACATTGATGATGAAACACAGAAATCGCATCGGAATTGAACATAAAAGGCACAATGCCGACTTAACTACAAGAAGAGTGAATCTTCTAAGAGTTTGTGCTTTGCGCTGTTCCTGGGAGACCAGTATTGGATTCCGATGCACCAGTGCAGGTTTACTGTATCCCTTGGACCTTCACATTGACGATGAAACACAGAAATCGCATCGTAATTGAATATAAAAGGGCACAATGCCGACTTAAGTACAAGAAGAGTGAAACTTCTAAGAGTTTGTGCTTTGAGCGGCTCCTGGGAGACCAGTATCAGAATTCCGATGCACGAGTGTAGGTTTACTGTATCCCTTGGGCCTTCACATTGACGATGAAACACAGAAATCGCATCGGAATTGAATGTAAAAGGCAGAATGCCGACTTGAGTACAAGAAGAGTGAATCTTCTAAGAGTTTGTGGTTTGAGCGGCTCCTGGGAGACCAGTATTGGATTCCGAAGCACCAGTGCAGTTTTACTGTATCCCTTGGACCTTTACATTGACGATGAGACACAGAAATCGCATCGGAATTGAATATAAAATGCACAATGCCGACTTAAGTACAAGAAGAGTGAATCTTCTAAGAGTTTGTGGTTTGAGCGGCTCCTGGGAGACCAGAATTAGATTCCGATGCACCAGTGCAGGTTTACAGTATCCCTTGGACCTTCACATTGACGATGAAACACAGAAATCGCATCGGAATTGAATATAAAAGGCACAATGCCGACTTGAGTACAAGAAGAGTGAATCTTCTAAGAGTTTGTGCTTTGAGCGGCTCCTGGGAGACCAGTATTGGATTCCGATGTACCAGCGTCAGTTTACTGTATCCCTTGGAATTTCACAATGACGATGAAACACCGAAATCGCATCGGAATTGAATATAAAAGGCACAATGCCGACTTAATTACAAGAAGAGTGAATCTTCTTGGAGTTTGTGCTTTGAGCGGCTCCTGGGAGACCAGTATTAGATTCCGATGCACGCGTGTAGGTTTACTGTATCCCTTGGACCTTCACTTTGACGATGAAACACAGAAATCGCATCGGAATTGAATATAAAAGGCACAATGCCGACTTAAGTACAAGAAGAGTGAATCTTCTTGGAGTTTGTGCTTTGAGCGGCTCCTGGGAGACCAGTATTAGATTCCGATGCACGCGTGTAGGTTTACTGTATCCCTTGGACCTTCACATTGACGATGAAACACAGAAATCGCATCGGAATTGAATATAAAAGGCACAATGCCGACTTAAGTACAAGAAGAGTGAATCTTCTTGGGGTTTGTGCTTTGAGCGGCTCCTGGGAGGCCAGTATTAGATTCCGATGCACGCGTGTAGGTTTACTGTATCCCTTGGACCTTCACATTGACGATGAAACACAGAAATCGCATCGGAATTGAATATAAAAGGCGCAATGCCGACATAAGTAGAAGAAGAGTGAATCTTCTAAGACTTTGTGCTTTGAGCGGCTCCTGGGAGACCAGTATTGGATTCCGATGCACCAGTGCAGGTTTGCTGTATCCCTTGGACCTTCACATTGACGATGAAACACAGAAATAGCATCGGAATTGAATATAAAAGGCACAATGCCGACTTAAGTACAAGAAGAGTGAATCTTCTAAGAGTTTGTGCCTTGAACGGCTCCTGGGATACCAGTATTGGATTCCGATTCACCAGTGTAGGTTTACTGTATCCCTTGGACCTTCACATTGACGATGAAACACAGAAATCGCATCGGAATTCAACATAAAAGGCACAATGCCGACTTAAGTACAAGAAGAGTGAATCTTCTAAGAGTTTGTGCTTTGAGCGGCTCCTGGGAGAGCAGTATTGGATTCCGATGCACCAGTGCAGGTTTACTGTATCCCTTGGACCTTCACATTGACGATGAAACACAGAAATCGCGTCGGAATTGAATATAAATGGCACAATGCCGACTCAAATACAAGAAGAGTGAATCTTCTAAGAGTTTGTGCCTTGAGCGGCTCCTGGGAGACCAGTATTGGATTCCGATGCACCAGTGCAGGTTTACTGTATCCCTTGGACCTTCACATTGACGATGAAACACAGAAATCGCATCGGTATTTAACATAAAAGGCACAATGCCGACTTAGGTACAAGAAGAGTGAATCTTCTAAGAGTTTGTGACGTGAGCGGTTCCTGGGAGACCAGTATTGGATTCCGATGCACCAGTGCAGGTTTACTGTATCCCATGGACCTACACATTGACGATGAAACACAGAAATCGCATCGGAATTGATTTTATAAAAGGCACAATGCCGACTTAAATACAAGAAGAGTGAATCTTCTAAGAGTTTGTTCCTTGAGCGGCTCCTGGGAGACCAGTATTGGATTCCGGCGCACCAGTGCCGGTTTACTGTAACTCTTGGACCTTCACATTGACGATGAAACACAGAAATCGCATCGGAATTGAAAATAAATGGCACAATGCCGACTTAAGTACAAGATGAGTGAGTCTTCTAACAGTTTGTGCTTTGAGCGGCTCCTGAGAGTCCAGTATTGGATTCCGATGCCCCAATGCAGATTTACTGTATCCCTTGGACCTTCACATTGATGATGAAACACAGAAATCGCATCGGAATTGAACATAAAAGGCACAATGCCGACTTAACTACAAGAAGAGTGAATCTTCTAAGAGTTTGTGCTTTGCGCTGTTCCTGGGAGACCAGTATTGGATTCCGATGCACCAGTGCAGGTTTACTGTATCCCTTGGACCTTCACATTGACGATGAAACACAGAAATCGCATCGTAATTGAATATAAAAGGGCACAATGCCGACTTAAGTACAAGAAGAGTGAAACTTCTAAGAGTTTGTGCTTTGAGCGGCTCCTGGGAGACCAGTATCAGAATTCCGATGCACGAGTGTAGTTTTACTGTATCCCTTGGGCCTTCACATTGACGATGAAACACAGAAATCGCATCGGAATTGAATGTAAAAGGCAGAATGCCGACTTGAGTACAAGAAGAGTGAATCTTCTAAGAGTTTGTGGTTTGAGCGGCTCCTGGGAGACCAGTATTGGATTCCGAAGCACCAGTGCAGTTTTACTGTATCCCTTGGACCTTTACATTGACGATGAGACACAGAAATCGCATCGGAATTGAATATAAAATGCACAATGCCGACTTAAGTACAAGAAGAGTGAATCTTCTAAGAGTTTGTGGTTTGAGCGGCTCCTGGGAGACCAGAATTAGATTCCGATGCACCAGTGCAGGTTTACAGTATCCCTTGGACCTTCACATTGACGATGAAACACAGAAATCGCATCGGAATTGAATATAAAAGGCACAATGCCGACTTGAGTACAAGAAGAGTGAATCTTCTAAGAGTTTGTGCTTTGAGCGGCTCCTGGGAGACCAGTATTGGATTCCGATGTACCAGTGTCAGTTTACTGTATCCCTTGGAATTTCACAATGACGATGAAACACCGAAATCGCATCGGAATTGAATATAAAAGGCACAATGCCGACTTAAGTACAAGAAGAGTGAATCTTCTTAGAGTTTGTGCTTTGAGCGGCTCCTGGGAGACCAGTATTAGATTCCGATGCACGCGTGTAGGTTTACTGTATCCCTTGGACCTTCACATTGACGATGAAACACAGAAATCGCATCGGAATTGAATATAAAAGGCACAATGCCGACTTAACTACAAGAAGAGTGCATCTTCTTGGAGTTTGTGCTTTGAGCGGCTCCAGGGAGACCAGTATTAGATTCCGATGCACGCGTGTAGGTTTACTGTATCCCTTGGACCTTCACATTGACGATGAAACACAGAAATCGCATCGGAATTGAATATAAAAGGCACAATGCCGACTTAAGTACAAGAAGAGTGAATCTTCTAAGACTTTGTGCTTTGAGCGGCTCCTGGGAGACCAGTATTGGATTCCGATGCACCAGTGCTGGTTTACTGTATCCCTTGGACCTTCACATTGACGATGAAACACAGAAATCGCGTCGGAATTGAATATAAATTGCACAATGCCGACTTAAATACAAGAAGAGTGAATCTTCTAAGAGTTTGTGCCTTGAGCGGCTCCTGGGATACCAGTATTGGATTCCGATGCACCAGTGCAGGTTTACTGTATCCCTTGGACCTTCACATTGCCGATGAAACACAGAAATCGCATCGGAATTTAACATAAAAGGCACAATGCCGACTTAGGTACAAGAAGAGTTAATCTTCTAAGAGTTTGTGACTTGAGCGGCTCCTGGGAGACCAGTATGGAATTCCGACGCACCAGTGCAGGTTTACTGTATCCTTTGGACCTTCACATTGGCGATGAAACACAGAAATCGCATCGGAATTGAATATAAAATGCGCAATGCCGACTTAAATACAAGAAGAGTGAGTCTTCTGACAGTTTGTGGTCTGAGCGGCTCCTCTGATACCAGGATTTGATTCCGATGCACCAGTGCAGGTTTACTGTATCTCTTGGACCTTCACATTGCCGATGAAACACAGAAATCGCATCGGAATTTAACATAAAAGGCACAATGCCGACTTAGGTACAAGAAGAGTTAATCTTCTAAGAGTTTGTGACTTGAGCGGCTCCTGGGAGACCAGTATTGGATTCCGACGCACCAGCGCAGGTTTACTGTATCCTTTGGACCTTCACATTGGCGATGAAACACAGAAATCGCATCGGAATTGAATATAAAATGCGCAATGCCGACTTAAATACAAGAAGAGTGAGTCTTCTGACAGTTTGTGGTCTGAGCGGCTCCTGGGATACCAGGATTGGATTCCGATGCACCAGTGCAGGTTTACTGTATCTCTTGGACCTTCACATTGACGATGAAACACAGAAATCGCATCGGAATTGAATATAAAAGGCACAATGCCGACTTAAGTACAAGAAGAGTGAGTCTTCTAACAGTTTGTGCTTTGAGCGGCTCCTGAGAGACCAGTATTGGATTCCGATGCCCCAGTGCAGGTTTACAGTATCCCTTGGACCTTCACATTGACGATGAAACACAGAAATCGGATCGGAATTGAATATAAAATGCACAATGCCTACTTAAGTACAAGAAGAGTGAATCTTCTAAGAGTTTGTGGTTTGAGCGGCTCCTCGGAGACCAGTATTGGATTCCGATGCTCCAGTGCAGGTTTACTGTATCCCATGGACCTACACATTGACGATGAAACACAGAAATCGCATCGGAATTGATTTTATAAAAGGCACAATGCCGACTTAAATACAAGAAGAGTGAATCTTCTAAGAGTTTGTGCCTTGAGCGGCTCCTGGGAGACCAGTATTGGATTCCGGCGCACCAGTGCAGGTTTACTGTAACTCTTGGACCTTCACATTGACGATGAAACACAGAAATCGCATCGGAATTGAATATAAAAGGCACAATGCCGACTTAAGTACAAGAAGAGTGAGTCTTGTAACACTTTGTGCTTTGAGCGTCTCCTGAGAGTCCAGTATTGGTTCCGATGCCCCAATGCAGATTTACTGTATCCCTTGGAACTTCACATTGACGATGAAACACAGAAATCGCATCGCAATTGAATATAAATGGCACAATGCCGACTTAACTACAAGAAGAGTGAATCTTCTAAGAGTTTGTGCTTTGCGCTGTTCCTGGGAGACCAGTATTGGATTCCGATGCACCAGTGCAGGTTTACTGTATCCCTTGGACCTTCACATTGACGATGAAACACAGAAATCGCATCGTAATTGAATATAAAAGGGCACAATGCCGACTTAGGTACAAGAAGAGTGAAACTTCTAAGAGTTTGTGCTTTGAGCGGCTCCTGGGAGACCAGTATCAGAATTCCGATGCACGAGTGTAGGTTTACTGTATCCCTTGGGCCTTCACATTGACGATGAAACACAGAAATCGCATCGGAATTGAATATAAAAGGCACAATGCCGCTTTAAGTACAAGAAGAGTGAATCTTCTAAGGCTTTGTGCTTTGAGCGGCTCCTGGGAGACCAGTATTGGATTCCGATGCAACAAGTGCAGGTTTACTGTATCTCTTGGACCTTCACATTGACGATGAAACACAGAAATCGCATCGGAATTGAATATAAAAGGCACAATGCCCACTTAAGTACAAGAAGAGTGAGTCTTCTAACAGTTTGTGCTTTGAGCGGCTCCTGGGAGACCAGTATTGGATTCCGATGCACCAGTGCAGGTTTACTGTATCCCTTGGACCTGCACATTGAAGATGAAACACAGAAATCGCATCGGAATTGAATATAAAAGGCACAATGCCGACTTAAGTACAAGAAGAGTGAAACTTCTAAGAGTTTGTGATTTGAGCGGCTCCTGGGCGACCAGTAGTAGATTCCGATACACGCGTGTAGGTTTACTGTATCCCTTGGACCTTCACATTGACGATGAAACACAGAAATCGCATCGGAATTTAACATAAAAGGCACAATGCCGACTTAAGTACAAGAAGAGTGAATCTTCTAAGACTTTGTGCTTTGAGCGGCTCCTGGGAGACCAGTATTGGATTCCGATGCACCAGTGCATGTTTACTGTATCCCTTGGACCAGCACATTGAAGATGAAACACAGAAATCGCATCGGAATTGGATATAAAAGGCACAATGCCGACTTAAGTACAAGAAGAGTGAAACTTCTAAGAGTTTGTGATTTGAGCGGCTCCTGGGCGACCAGTAGTAGATTCCGATACACGCGTGTAGGTTTACTGTATCCCTTGGACCTTCACATTGACGATGAAACACAGAAATCGCATCGGAATTGTATATAAAAGGCACAATGCCGCTTTAAGTACAAGAAGAGTGAATCTTCTAAGACTTTGTGCTTTGAGCGGCTCCTGGGAGACCAGTATTGGATTCCGATGCACCAGTGCAGGTTTACTGTATCCCTTGGACCAGCACATTGAAGATGAAACACAGAAATCGCATCGGAATTGGATATAAAAGGCACAATGCCGACTTAAGTACAAGAAGAGTGAATCTTCTAAGAGTTTGTGGTTTGAGCGGCTCCTGGGAGACCAGTATTGGATTCCGATGCACCAGTGCAGTTTTACTGTATCCCTTGGACCTTTACATTGACGATGAGGCACAGAAATCGCATCGGAATTGAATATAAAATGCACAATGCCGACTTAAGTACAAGAAGAGTGAATCTTCTGAGAGTTTGTGGTTTGAGCGGATCCTGGGAGACCAGTATTAGATTCCGATGCACCAGTGCAGGTTTACAGTATCCCTTGGACCTTCACATTGACGATGAAACACAGAAATCGCATCGGAATTGAATATAAAAGGGCACAATGCCGACTTAAGTAGAAGAAGAGTGAATCGTCTAATAGTTTGTGCTTTGAGCGGCTCCTGGGAGACCAGTATTAGATTCCGATGCACCAGTGCAGGTTTACTGTATCCCTTGGACTTTCACATTGACGATGAAACACAGAAATCGCATCGGAATTGAATATAAAAGGCACAATGCCGACTTATGTACAAGAAGAGTGAATCTTCAAAGAGATTGTGCTTTGAGCGGCTCCTGGGAGACCAGTATTGGATTTCGATGTACCAGTGTCAGTTTACTGTATCCCTTGGAACTTCACAACGACGATGAAACACAGATATCGCATCGGAATTGAATATAAAAGGCACAATGCCGACTTATCTACAAGAAGAGTGAATCTTCTTGGAGTTTGCGCTTTGAGCGACTCCTGGGAGACCAGTATTAGATTCCGATGCACGCGTGTAGGTTTACTGTATCCCTTGGACCTTCACATTGACGATGAAACACAGAAATCGCATCGGAATTGAATATAAAAGGCACAATGCCGACTTAAGTACAAGAAGAGTGAATCTTCTTGGAGTTTGTGCTTTGAGCGGCTCCTGGGAGGCCAGTATTAGATTCCGATGCACGCGTGTAGGTTTACTGTATCCCTTGGACCTTCACATTGACGATGAAACACAGAAATCGCATCGGATTTGAATATAAAAGGCACAATGCCGACATAAGTACAAGAAGAGTGAATCTTCTAAGACTTTGTGCTATGAGCGGCTCCTGGGAGACCAGTATTGGATTCCGATGCACCAGTGCAGGTTTGCTGTATCCCTTGGACCTTCACATTGACGATGAAACACAGAAATAGCATCGGAATTGAATATAAAAGGCACAATGCCGACTTAAGTACAAGAAGAGTGAATCTTCTAAGAGTTTGTGCCTTGAACGGCTCCTGGGATACCAGTATTGGATTCCGATTCACCAGTGTAGGTTTACTGTATCCCTTGGACCTTCACATTGACGATGAAACACAGAAATCGCATCGGAATTTAACATAAAAGGCACAATGCCGACTTAAGTACAAGAAGAGTGAATCTTCTAAGAGTTTGTGCTTTGAGCGGCTCCTGGGAGAGCAGTATTGGATTCCGATGCACCAGTGCAGGTTTACTGTATCCCTTGGACCTTCACATCGACGATGAAACACAGAAATCGCGTCGGAATTGAATATAAATGGCACAATGCCGACTCAAATACAAGAAGAGTGAATCTTCTAAGAGTTTGTGCCTTGAGCGGCTCCTGGGAGACCAGTATTGGATTCCGATGCACCAGTGCAGGTTTACTGTATCCCTTGGACCTTCACATTGACGATGAAACACAGAAATCGCATCGGTATTTAACATAAAAGGCACAATGCCGACTTAGGTACAAGAAGAGTGAATCTTCTAAGAGTTTGTGACGTGAGCGGTTCCTGGGAGACCAGTATTGGATTCCGATGCACCAGTGCAGGTTTACTGTATCCCATGGACCTACACATTGACGATGAAACACAGAAATCGCATCGGAATTGATTTTATAAAAGGCACAATGCCGACTTAAATACAAGAAGAGTGAATCTTCTAAGAGTTTGTTCCTTGAGCGGCTCCTGGGAGACCAGTATTGGATTCCGGCGCACCAGTGCCGGTTTACTGTAACTCTTGGACCTTCACATTGACGATGAAACACAGAAATCGCATCGGAATTGAAAATAAATGGCACAATGCCGACTTAAGTACAAGAAGAGTGAGTCTTCTAACAGTTTGTGCTTTGAGCGGCTCCTGAGAGACCAGTATTGGATTCCGATGCCCCAGTGCAGGTTTACTGTATCCCTTGGACTTTCACATTGACGATGAAACACAGAAATCGGATTGGAATTGAATATAAAAGGCACAATGCCTACTTAAGTACAAGAAGAGTGAATCTTCTAAGAGTTTGTGGTTTGAGCGGCTCCTGGGAGACCAGTATAGGATTCCGATGCACCAGTGCAGGTTTACTGTATCCCATGGACCTACACATTGACGATGAAACACAGAAATCGCATCGGAATTGATTTTATAAAAGGCACAATGCCGACTTAAATACAAGAAGAGGGAATCTTCTAAGAGTTTGTGCCTTGAGCGGCTCCTGGGAGACCAGTATTGGATTCCGGCGCACCAGTGCAGGTTTACTGTAACTCTTGGACCTTCACATTGACGATGAAACACAGAAATCGCATCGGAATTGAATATAAAGGCACAATGCCGACTTAAGTACAAGAAGAGTGAGTCTTGTAACAGTTTGTGCTTTGAGCGTCTCCTGAGAGTCCAGTATTGGATTCCGATGCCCCAATGCAGATTTACTGTATCCCTTGGACCTTCACATTGATGATGAAACACAGAAATCGCATCGGAATTGAACATAAAAGGCACAATGCCGACTTAACTACAAGAAGAGTGAATCTTCTAAGAGTTTGTGCTTTGCGCTGTTCCTGGGAGACCAGTATTGGATTCCTATGCACCAGTGCAGGTTTACTGTATCCCTTGGACCTTCACATTGACGATGAAACACAGAAATCGCATCGGAATTTAACATAAAAGGCACAATGCCGACTTAGGTACAAGAAGAGTTAATCTTCTAAGAGTTTGTGACTTGAGCGGCTCCTGGGAGACCAGTATGGAATTCCGACGCACCAGTGCAGGTTTACTGTATCCTTTGGACCTTCACATTGGCGATGAAACACAGAAATCGCATCGGAATTGAATATAAAATGCGCAATGCCGACTTAAATACAAGAAGAGTGAGTCTTCTGACAGTTTGTGGTGTGAGCGGCTCCTCTGATACCAGGATTTGATTCCGATGCACCAGTGCAGGTTTACTGTATCTCTTGGACCTTCACATTGCCGATGAAACACAGAAATCGCATCGGAATTTAACATAAAAGGCACAATGCCGACTTAGGTACAAGAAGAGTTAATCTTCTAAGAGTTTGTGACTTGAGCGGCTCCTGGGAGACCAGTATTGGATTCCGACGCACCAGCGCAGGTTTACTGTATCCTTTGGACCTTCACATTGGCGATGAAACACAGAAATCGCATCGGAATTGAATATAAAATGCGCAATGCCGACTTAAATACAAGAAGAGTGAGTCTTCTGACAGTTTGTGGTCTGAGCGGCTCCTGGGATACCAGGATTGGATTCCGATGCACCAGTGCAGGTTTACTGTATCTCTTGGACCTTCACATTGACGATGAAACACAGAAATCGCATCGGAATTGAATATAAAAGGCACAATGCCGACTTAAGTACAAGAAGAGTGAGTCTTCTAACAGTTTGTGCTTTGAGCGGCTCCTGAGAGACCAGTATTGGATTCCGATGCCCCAGTGCAGGTTTACAGTATCCCTTGGACCTTCACATTGACGATGAAACACAGAAATCGGATCGGAATTGAATATAAAATGCACAATGCCTACTTAAGTACAAGAAGAGTGAATCTTCTAAGAGTTTGTGGTTTGAGCGGCTCCTCGGAGACCAGTATTGGATTCCGATGCTCCAGTGCAGGTTTACTGTATCCCATGGACCTACACATTGACGATGAAACACAGAAATCGCATCGGAATTGATTTTATAAAAGGCACAATGCCGACTTAAATACAAGAAGAGTGAATCTTCTAAGAGTTTGTGCCTTGAGCGGCTCCTGGGAGACCAGTATTGGATTCCGGCGCACCAGTGCAGGTTTACTGTAACTCTTGGACCTTCACATTGACGATGAAACACAGAAATCGCATCGGAATTGAATATAAAAGGCACAATGCCGACTTAAGTACAAGAAGAGTGAGTCTTGTAACACTTTGTGCTTTGAGCGTCTCCTGAGAGTCCAGTATTGGTTCCGATGCCCCAATGCAGATTTACTGTATCCCTTGGAACTTCACATTGACGATGAAACACAGAAATCGCATCGGAATTGAATATAAATGGCACAATGCCGACTTAACTACAAGAAGAGTGAATCTTCTAAGAGTTTGTGCTTTGCGCTGTTCCTGGGAGACCAGTATTGGATTCCGATGCACCAGTACAGGTTTACTGTATCCCTTGGACCTTCACATTGACGATGAAACACAATAATCGCATCGTAATTGAATATAAAAGGGCACAATGCCGACTTAGGTACAAGAAGAGTGAAACTTCTAAGAGTTTGTGCTTTGAGCGGCTCCTGGGAGACCAGTATCAGAATTCCGATGCACGAGTGTAGGTTTACTGTATCCCTTTGGCCTTCACATTGACGATGAAACACAGAAATCGCATCGGAATTGAATATAAAAGGCACAATGCCGCTTTAAGTACAAGAAGAGTGAATCTTCTAAGGCTTTGTGCTTTGAGCGGCTCCTGGGAGACCAGTATTGGATTCCGATGCAACAAGTGCAGGTTTACTGTATCTCTTGGACCTTCACATTGACGATGAAACACAGAAATCGCATCGGAATTGAATATAAAAGGCACAATGCCCACTTAAGTACAAGAAGAGTGAGTCTTCTAACAGTTTGTGCTTTGAGCGGCTCCTGGGAGACCAGTATTGGATTCCGATGCACCAGTGCAGGTTTACTGTATCCCTTGGACCTGCACATTGAAGATGAAACACAGAAATCGCATCGGAATTGAATATAAAAGGCACAATGCCGACTTAAGTACAAGAAGAGTGAAACTTCTAAGAGTTTGTGATTTGAGCGGCTCCTGGGCGACCAGTAGTAGATTCCGATACACGCGTGTAGGTTTACTGTATCCCTTGGACCTTCACATTGACGATGAAACACAGAAATCGCATCGGAATTTAACATAAAAGGCACAATGCCGACTTAAGTACAAGAAGAGTGAATCTTCTAAGACTTTGTGCTTTGAGCGGCTCCTGGGAGACCAGTATTGGATTCCGATGCACCAGTGCATGTTTACTGTATCCCTTGGACCAGCACATTGAAGATGAAACACAGAAATCGCATCGGAATTGGATATAAAAGGCACAATGCCGACTTAAGTACAAGAAGAGTGAAACTTCTAAGAGTTGGTGATTTGAGCGGCTCCTGGGCGACCAGTAGTAGATTCCGATACACGCGTGTAGGTTTACTGTATCCCTTGGACCTTCACATTGACGATGAAACACAGAAATCGCATCGGAATTGTATATAAAAGGCACAATGCCGCTTTAAGTACAAGAAGAGTGAATCTTCTAAGACTTTGTGCTTTGAGCGGCTCCTGGGAGACCAGTATTGGATTCCGATGCACCAGTGCAGGTTTACTGTATCCCTTGGACCAGCACATTGAAGATGAAACACAGAAATCGCATCGGAATTGGATATAAAAGGCACAATGCCGACTTAAGTACAAGAAGAGTGAATCTTCTAAGAGTTTGTGGTTTGAGCGGCTCCTGGGAGACCAGTATTGGATTCCGATGCACCAGTGCAGTTTTACTGTATCCCTTGGACCTTTACATTGACGATGAGGCACAGAAATCGCATCGGAATTGAATATAAAATGCACAATGCCGACTTAAGTACAAGAAGAGTGAATCTTCTGAGAGTTTGTGGTTTGAGCGGCTCCTGGGAGACCAGTATTAGATTCCGATGCACCAGTGCAGGTTTACAGTATCCCTTGGACCTTCACATTGACGATGAAACACAGAAATCGCATCGGAATTGAATATAAAAGGGCACAATGCCGACTTAAGTAGAAGAAGAGTGAATCGTCTAATAGTTTGTGCTTTGAGCGGCTCCTGGGAGACCAGTATTAGATTCCGATGCACCAGTGCAGGTTTACTGTATCCCTTGGACTTTCACATTGACGATGAAACACAGAAATCGCATCGGAATTGAATATAAAAGGCTCAATGCCGACTTATGTACAAGAAGAGTGAATCTTCAAAGAGATTGTGCTTTGAGCGGCTCCTGGGAGACCAGTATTGGATTTCGATGTACCAGTGTCAGTTTACTGTATCCCTTGGAACTTCACAACGACGATGAAACACAGATATCGCATCGGAATTGAATATAAAAGGCACAATGCCGACTTATCTACAAGAAGAGTGAATCTTCTTGGAGTTTGCGCTTTGAGCGACTCCTGGGAGACCAGTATTAGATTCCGATGCACGCGTGTAGGTTTACTGTATCCCTTGGACCTTCACATTGACGATGAAACACAGAAATCGCATCGGAATTGAATATAAAAGGCACAATGCCGACTTAAGTACAAGAAGAGTGAATCTTCTTGGAGTTTGTGCTTTGAGCGGCTCCTGGGAGGCCAGTATTAGATTCCGATGCACGCGTGTAGGTTTACTGTATCCCTTGGACCTTCACATTGACGATGAAACACAGAAATCGCATCGGATTTGAATATAAAAGGCACAATGCCGACATAAGTACAAGAAGAGTGAATCTTCTAAGACTTTGTGCTATGAGCGGCTCCTGGGAGACCAGTATTGGATTCCGATGCACCAGTGCAGGTTTGCTGTATCCCTTGGACCTTCACATTGACGATGAAACACAGAAATAGCATCGGAATTGAATATAAAAGGCACAATGCCGACTTAAGTACAAGAAGAGTGAATCTTCTAAGAGTTTGTGCCTTGAACGGCTCCTGGGATACCAGTATTGGATTCCGATTCACCAGTGTAGGTTTACTGTATCCCTTGGACCTTCACATTGACGATGAAACACAGAAATCGCATCGGAATTTAACATAAAAGGCACAATGCCGACTTAAGTACAAGAAGAGTGAATCTTCTAAGAGTTTGTGCTTTGAGCGGCTCCTGGGAGAGCAGTATTGGATTCCGATGCACCAGTGCAGGTTTACTGTATCCCTTGGACCTTCACATCGACGATGAAACACAGAAATCGCGTCGGAATTGAATATAAATGGCACAATGCCGACTCAAATACAAGAAGAGTGAATCTTCTAAGAGTTTGTGCCTTGAGCGGCTCCTGGGAGACCAGTATTGGATTCCGATGCACCAGTGCAGGTTTACTGTATCCCTTGGACCTTCACATTGACGATGAAACACAGAAATCGCATCGGTATTTAACATAAAAGGCACAATGCCGACTTAGGTACAAGAAGAGTGAATCTTCTAAGAATTTGTGACGTGAGCGGTTCCTGGGAGACCAGTATTGGATTCCGATGCACCAGTGCAGGTTTACTGTATCCCATGGACCTACACATTGACGATGAAACACAGAAATCGCATCGGAATTGATTTTATAAAAGGCACAATGCCGACTTAAATACAAGAAGAGTGAATCTTCTAAGAGTTTGTTCCTTGAGCGGCTCCTGGGAGACCAGTATTGGATTCCGGCGCACCAGTGCCGGTTTACTGTAACTCTTGGACCTTCACATTGACGATGAAACACAGAAATCGCATCGGAATTGAAAATAAATGGCACAATGCCGACTTAAGTACAAGAAGAGTGAGTCTTCTAACAGTTTGTGCTTTGAGCGGCTCCTGAGAGACCAGTATTGGATTCCGATGCCCCAGTCCAGGTTTACTGTATCCCTTGGACTTTCACATTGACGATGAAACACAGAAATCGGATTGGAATTGAATATAAAAGGCACAATGCCTACTTAAGTACAAGAAGAGTGAATCTTCTAAGAGTTTGTGGTTTGAGCGGCTCCTGGGAGACCAGTATAGGATTCCGATGCACCAGTGCAGGTTTACTGTATCCCATGGACCTACACATTGACGATGAAACACAGAAATCGCATCGGAATTGATTTTATAAAAGGCACAATGCCGACTTAAATACAAGAAGAGGGAATCTTCTAAGAGTTTGTGCCTTGAGCGCCTCCTGGGAGACCAGTATTGGATTCCGGCGCACCAGTGCAGGTTTACTGTAACTCTTGGACCTTCACATTGACGATGAAACACAGAAATCGCATCGGAATTGAATATAAAGGCACAATGCCGACTTAAGTACAAGAAGAGTGAGTCTTGTAACAGTTTGTGCTTTGAGCGTCTCCTGAGAGTCCAGTATTGGATTCCGATGCCCCAATGCAGATTTACTGTATCCCTTGGACCTTCACATTGATGATGAAACACAGAAATCGCATCGGAATTGAACATAAAAGGCACAATGCCGACTTAACTACAAGAAGAGTGAATCTTCTAAGAGTTTGTGCTTTGCGCTGTTCCTGGGAGACCAGTATTGGATTCCGATGCACCAGTGCAGGTTTACTGTATCCCTTGGACCTTCACATTGACGATGAAACACAGAAATCGCATCGTAATTGAATATAAAAGGGCACAATGCCGACTCAAGTACAAGAAGAGTGAAACTTCTAAGAGTTTGTGCTTTGAGCGGCTCCTGGGAGACCAGTATCAGAATTCCGATGCACGAGTGTAGGTTTACTGTATCCCTTGGGCCTTCACATTGACGATGAAACACAGAAATCGCATCGGAATTGAATGTAAAAGGCAGAATGCCGACTTGAGTACAAGAAGAGTGAATCTTCTAAGAGTTTGTGGTTTGAGCGGCTCCTGGGAGACCAGTATTGGATTCCGAAGCACCAGTGCAGTTTTACTGTATCCCTTGGACCTTTACATTGACGATGAGACACAGAAATCGCATCGGAATTGAATATAAAATGCACAATGCCGACTTAAGTACAAGAAGAGTGAATCTTCTAAGAGTTTGTGGTTTGAGCGGCTCCTGGGAGACCAGAATTAGATTCCGATGCACCAGTGCAGGTTTACAGTATCCCTTGGACCTTCACATTGACGATGAAACACAGAAATCGCATCGGAATTGAATATAAAAGGCACAATGCCGACTTAAGTACAAGAAGAGTGAATCTTCTTGGAGTTTGTGCTTTGAGCGGCTCCTGGGAGACCAGTATTAGATTCCGATGCACGCGTGTAGGTTTACTGTATCCCTTGGACCTTCACTTTGACGATGAAACACAGAAATCGCATCGGAATTGAATATAAAAGGCACAATGCCAACTTAAGTACAAGAAGAGTGAATCTTCTTGGAGTTTGTGCTTTGAGCGGCTCCTGGGAGACCAGTATTAGATTCCGATGCACGCGTGTAGGTTTACTGTATCCCTTGGACTTTCACATTGACGATGAAACACAGAAATCGCATCGGAATTGAATATAAAAGGCACAATGCCGACTTAAGTAAAAGAAGAGTGAATCTTCTAAGACTTTGTGCTTTGAGCGGCTCCTGGGAGACCAGTATTGGATTCCGATGCACCAGTGCAGGTTTACTGTATCCCTTGGACCTTCACATTGACGATGAAACACAGAAATCGCGTCGGAATTGAATATAAAATGCACAATGCCGACTTAAATACAAGAAGAGTGAATCTTCTAAGAGTTTGTGCCTTGAGCGGCTCCTGGAATACCAGTATTGGATTCCGATGCACCAGTGCAGGTTTACTGTATCCCTTGGACCTTCACATTGCCGATGAAACACAGAAATCGCATCGGAATTTAACATAAAAGGCACAATGCCGACTTAGGTACAAGAAGAGTTAATCTTCTAAGAGTTTGTGACTTGAGCGGCTCCTGGGAGACCAGTATGGAATTCCGACGCACCAGTGCAGGTTTCCTGTATCCCTTGGACCTTCACATTGGCGATGAAACACAGAAATCGCATCGGAATTGAATATAAAATGCGCAATGCCGACTTAAATACAAGAAGAGTGAGTCTTCTGACAGTTTGTGGTCTGAGCGGCTCCTCTGATACCAGGATTGGATTCCGATGCACCAGTGCAGGTTTACTGTATCTCTTGGACCTTCACATTGCCGATGAAACACAGAAATCGCATCGGAATTTAACATAAAAGGCACAATGCCGACTTAGGTACAAGAAGAGTTAATCTTCTAAGAGTTTGTGACTTGAGCGGCTCCTGGGAGACCAGTATTGGATTCCGACGCACCAGCGCAGGTTTACTGTATCCTTTGGACTTTCACATTGGCGATGAAACACAGAAATCGCATCGGAATTGAATATAAAATGCGCAATGCCGACTTAAATACAAGAAGAGTGAGTCTTCTGACAGTTTGTGGTCTGAGCGGCTCCTGGGATACCAGGATTGGATTCCGATGCACCAGTGCAGGTTTACTGTATCTCTTGGACCTTCACATTGACGATGAAACACAGAAATCGCATCGGAATTGAATATAAAAGGCACAATGCCGACTTAAGTACAAGAAGAGTGAGTCTTCTAACAGTTTGCGCTTTGAGCGGCTCCTGAGAGACCAGTATTGGATTCCGATGCCCCAGTGCAGGTTTACTGTATCCCTTGGACCTTCACATTGACGATGAAACACAGAAATCGGATCGGAATTGAATATAAAATGCACAATGCCTACTTAAGTATAAGAAGAGTGAATCTTCTAAGAGTTTGTGGTTTGAGCGGCTCCTGGGAGACCAGTATTGGATTCCGATGCTCCAGTGCAGGTTTACTGTATCCCATGGACCTACACATTGACGATGAAACACAGAAATCGCATCGGAATTGATATTATAAAAGGCACAATGCCGACTTAAATACAAGAAGAGTGAATCTTCTAAGAGTTTGTGCCTTGAGCGGCTCCTGGGAGACCAGTATTGGATTCCGGCGCACCAGTGCAGGTTTACTGTAACTCTTGGACCTTCACATTGACGATAAAACACAGAAATCGCATCGGAATTGAATATAAAAGGCACAATGCCGACTTAAGTACAAGAAGAGTGAGTCTTGTAACACTTTGTGCTTTGAGCGTCTCCTGAGAGTCCAGTATTGGATTCCGATGCCCCAATGCAGATTTACTGTATCCCTTGGAACTTCACATTGACGATGAAACACAGAAATCGCATCGGAATTGAATATAAATGGCACAATGCCGACTTAACTACAAGAAGAGTGAATCTTCTAAGAGTTTGTGCTTTGCGCTGTTCCTGGGAGACCAGTATTGGATTCCGATGCACCAGTGCAGGTTTACTGTATCCCTTGGACCTTCACATTGACGATGAAACACAGAAATCGCATCGTAATTGAATATAAAAGGGCACAATGCCGACTTAAGTACAAGAAGAATGAAACTTCTAAGAGTTTGTGCTTTGAGCGGCTCCTGGGAGACCAGTATCAGAATTCCGATGCACGAGTGTAGGTTTACTGTATCCCTTGGGCCTTCACATTGACGATGAAACACAGAAATCGCATCGGAATTGAATATAAAAGGCACAATGCCGACTTAAGTACAAGAAGAGTAAATCTTCTAAGAGTTTGTGCCTTGAGCGGCTCCTGGGACACCAGTATTGGATTCCGATGCACCAGTGCAGTTTTACTGTATCCCTTGGACATTTACATTGACGATGAGACACAGAAATCGCATCGGAATTGAATATAAAAGGCACAATGCCGACTTAAGTACAAGAAGAGTTAATCTTCTAAGAGTTTGTGGTTTGAGCGGCTCCTGGGAGACCAGTATTGGATTCCGATGCACCAGTGCTGTTTTACTGTATCCCTTGGACATTTACATTGACGATGAGACACAGAAATCGCATCGGAATTGAATATAAAAGGCACAATGCCGACTTAAGTACAAGAAGAGTGAATCTTCTAAGAGTTTGTGGTTTGAGCGGCTCCTGGGAGACCAGAATTAGATTCCGATGCACCAGTGCAGGTTTACAATATCCCTTGGACCTTCAAATTGACGATAAAACACAGAAATCGCATCGGAATTGAATATAAAATGGCACAATGCCGACTTAAGCAGAAGAAGAGTGAATCTTCTAATAGTTTGTGCTTTGAGCGGCTCCTGGGAGACCAGTATTAGATTCCGATGCACCAGTGCAGGTTTACTGTATCCCTTGGACTTTCACATTGACGATGAAACACAGAAATCGCATCGGAATTGAATATAAAAGGCACAATACCGACTTATGTACAAGAAGAGTGAATCTTCTAAGAGTTTGTGCTTTGAGCGGCTCCTGGGAGACCAGTATTGGATTCCGATGTACCAGTGTCAGTTTACTGTATCCCTTGGAATTTCACAATGTCGATGAAACACAGAAATCGCATCGGATTTGAATATAAAAGGCACAATGCCGACTTAAGTACAAGAAGAGTGAATCTTCTTGGAGTTTGTGCTTTGAGCGGCTCCTGGGAGACCTGTATTAGATTCCGATGCACGCGTGTAGGTTTACTGTATCCCTTGGACATTCACATTGACGATGAAACACAGAAATCGCATCGGAATTGAATATAAAATGCGCAATGCCGAATTAAGTACAAGAAGAGTGAATCTTCTAAGAGTTTGTGGTTTGACCGGCTCCTGGGAGACCAGTATTGGATTCCGATGCACCAGTGCAGGTTTACTGTATCCCTTGGACCTTCACATTGACGATGAAACACAGAAATCGCATTGGAATTGAATATAAAAGGGCACAATGCCGACTTAAGTACAAGAAGAGTGAATCTTCTAAGAGATTGTGCCTTGAGCGGCTCCTGGGAGACCAGTATTAGATTCCGATGCACCAGTGCAGGTTTACTGTATTCCTTGGACCTTCACATTGACGCTGAAACACAGAATTCGCATCGGAATTCAATATAAAAGGCACAATGCCGACTTATGTACAAGAAGAGTGAATCTTCTAAGGGTTTGTGCTTTGAGCGGCTCCTGGGAGACCAGTATTGGATTCCGATGCAGCAGTGTCGTTTTACTGAATCCCTTGGACCTTCACATTGACGATGAAACACAGAAATCGCATCGGAATTGAATATAAAACGCACAATGCCGACATAAGTACAAGAAGAGTGAATCTTCTGTGAGTTTGTGGTTTGAGCGGCTCCTGGGAGACCAGAATTAGATTCCGATGCACCAGTGCAGGTTTACAGTATCCCTTGGACCTTCACATTGACGATGAAACACAGAAATCGCATCGGAATTGAATATAAAATGGCACAATGCCGACGTAAGTAGAAGAAGAGTGAATCTTCTAATAGTTTGTGCTTTGAGCGGCTCCTGGGAGACCAGTATTAGATTCCGATGCACCAGTGCAGGTTTACTGTATCCCTTGGACTTTCACATTGACGATGAAACACAGAAATCGCATCGGAATTGAATATAAAAGGCACAATGCCGACTTATGTACAAGAAGAGTGAATCTTCAAAGAGTTTGTGCTTTGAGCGGCTCCTGGGAGACCAGTATTGGATTCCGATGTACCAGTGTCAGTTTACTGTATCCCTTGGAATTTCACAATGACGATGAAACACAGAAATCGCATCGGAATTGAATATAAAAGGCACAATGCCGACTTAAGTACAAGAAGAGTGAATCTTCTTGGAGTTTGTGCTTTGAGCGGCTCCTGGGAGACCAGTATTAGATTCCGATGCACGAGTGTAGGTTTACTGTATCCCTTGGACCTTCACATTGACGGTGAAACACAGATATCGCATCGGAATTGAATATAAAATGCACAATGCCGAATTAAGTACAAGAAGAGTGAATCTTCTAAGAGTTTGTGGTTTGAGCGGCTCCTGGGAGACCAGTATTAGATTCCGATGCACCAGTGCAGGTTTACAGTATCCCTTGGACCTTCACATTGACGATGAAACACAGAAATCGGATTGGAATTGAATATAAAAGGGCACAATGCCGACTTAAGTACAAGAAGAGTGAATCTTCTAAGAGTTTGTGCCTTGAGCGGCTCCTGGGAGACCAGTATTAGATTCCGATGCACCAGTGCAGGTTTACTGTATTCCTTGGACCTTCACATTGACGCTGAAACACAGAATTCGCATCGGAATTCAATATAAAAGGCACAATGCCGACTTATGTACAAGAAGAGTGAATCTTCTAAGGGTATGTGCTTTGAGCGGCTCCTGGGAGACCAGTATTGGATTCCGATGCAGCAGTGTCGGTTTACTGTATCCCTTGGACCTTCACATTGACGATGAAACACAGAAATCGCATCGGAATTGAATATAAAACGCTCAATGCCGACTTAAGTACAAGAAGAGTGAATCTTCTTGGAGTTTGTGCTTTGAGCGGCTCCTGGGAGACCAGTATTGCATTCCGATGCACTAGTGCAGGTTTACTGTATCCCTTGGACCTTCACATTGACGATGAAACACAGAAATCGCATCGGAATTGAATATAAAAAGCACAATGACGACTTAAGTACAAGAAGAGTGAATCTTCTAAGAGTTTGTGCTTTGAGCGGCTCCTGGGAGACCAGTATTGCATTCCGATGCACCAGTGCAGGTTTACTGTATCCCTTGGACCTTCACATTGACGATGAAACACAGAAATCACATCGGAATTGAATATAAAAGGCACAATGCCGACTTAAGTACAAGAAGAGTGAATCTTCTAAGAGTTAGTCTTTTGAGCGGCTCCTGGGAGACCAGTATTGGATTCCGATGCACCAGTGCAGGTTTACTGTATCCCATGGACCTACACATTGACGATGAAACACAGAAATCGCATCGGAATTGAATATAAAAGCACAATGCCGACTTAAATACAAGAAGAGTGAATCTTCTAAGAGTTTGTGCTTTGCGCTGTTCCTGGGAGACCAGTATTGGATTCCGATGCACCAGTGCAGGTTTACTGTATTCCTTGGACCTTCACATTGACGATGAAACACAGAAATCACTTCGTAAATGAATATAAAAAGGCACAATGCCGACTTAAGTACAAGAAGAGTGAATGTTGTAAGAGTTTGTGCCTTGAGCGGCTCCTTGGAGACCCGTATTGGATTCCGATGCACCAGTGCAGGTTTACAGTATCCCTTGGACCTTCACATTGACGATGAAACACAGAAATCGCATCGGAATTGAATATAAAAGGCACAATGCCGGCTTAAGTACAAGATGAGTAAATCTTCTAAGAGTTTGTGCTATGAGCGGCTCCTGGGAGACCAGTATTAGATTCCGATGCACCAGTGCAGTTTTTCTGAATCCCTTGGACCTTCACATTAACGATGAAACACAGAAATCGCATCGGAATTGAATATAAAAGGCACAATGCCGACTTAAGTACAAGAAGAGTGAAACTTCTAAGAGTTTGTGCTTTGAGCGGCTCCTGGGAGACCAGTATTGGATTCCGATGCAGCAGTGTCGGTTTACTGTATCCCGTGGACCTTCACATTGACGATGAAACACAGAAATCGCATCGGAATTGAATATAAAAGGCACAATGCCGACTTAAGTACAAGAAGAGTGAATCTTCTAAGAGTTTGTGCTTTGAGCGGCACCTGGGAGACCAGTATTGAATTCCATTGCACCAGTGCAGTTTTACTGTATCCCTTGGACCTTTACATTCACGATGAAACACAGAAATCGCATCGGAATTGAATATAAAATGCACAATGCCGAATTAAGTACAAGAAGAGTGAATCTTCTAAGAGTTTGTGGTTTGAGCGGCTCCTGGGAGACCAGTATTAGATTCCGCTGCACCAGTGCAGGTTTACAGTATCCCTTGGACCTTCACATTGACGATGAAACACAGAAATCGCATTAGAATTGAATATAAAAGGGCACAATGCCGACTTAAGTACAAGAAGAGTGAATCTTCTTGGAGTTTGTGCCTTGAGCGGCTGCTGGGAGACCAGGATTTGATTCCGATGCACCAGTGCAGGTTTACTGTATTCCTTGGACCTTCACATTGACGCTGAAACACAGAATTCGCATCGGAATTCAATATAAAAGGCACAATGCCGACTTAAGTACAAGAAGAGTGAATCTTCTTGGAGTTTGTGCTTTGAGCGGCTCCTGGGAGACCAGTATTGGATTCTGATGCACCAGTGCAGGTTTACTGTATCCCTTGGACCTTCACATTGACTATGAATCACACAAATCGCATCGGAATTTAATATAAAAGGCACAATGCCGACTTAAGTACAGGAAGAGTGAATCTTCTAAGAGTTTGTGTTTTAGCGGCTCCTGGGAGACCAGTATTAGATTCTGATGCACGAGTGTAGGTTTACTGTATCCCTTGGACCTTCACATTGACGATGAAACACAGAAATCGCATCGGAATTGAATATAAAAAGCACAATGCCGACTTAAGTACAAGAAGAGTCTATCTTCTAAGAGTTTGTGCTTTGAGCGGCTCCTGGGAGACCAGTATTGGATTCCGATGCACCAGTGCAGGTTTACAGTATCCCTTGGACCTTCACAATGACGATGAAACACAGAAATCGCATCGGAATTTAATATAAAAAGCACAATGCCGACTTAAGTACAACAAGAGTGAATCTTCTATGAGTTTGTGCTATGAGCGGCTCCTGGGAGACCAGTATTAGATTCCGATGCACCAGTACAGTTTTACTGTATCCCTTGGACCTTCAAATTGACGATGAAACACAGAAATCGCATCGGAATTGAATATAAAAGGCACAATGCCGACTTAAGTACAAGAAGAGTGAGTCTTCTAACAGTCTGTGCCTTGAGCGGCTCCTTGGAGACCAGTATTG
This sequence comes from Schistocerca nitens, assembly GCF_023898315.1. Classification (NCBI taxonomy): domain Eukaryota; kingdom Metazoa; phylum Arthropoda; class Insecta; order Orthoptera; family Acrididae; genus Schistocerca; species Schistocerca nitens. Next base: position 34,246,984 of record NC_064618.1, on the reverse strand, counting down.
CATTCCGATGCACCAGTGCAGGTTTACTGTATCCCTTGGACCTTCACATTGACGATGAAACACAGAAATCACATCGGAATTGAATATAAAAGGCACAATGCCGACTTAAGTACAAGAATTGTGAATCTTCTAAGAGTTAGTGGTTTGAGCGGCTCCTGGGAGAAAAGTATTGGATTCCGATGCCCCAGTGCAGGTTTACTATATCCCATGGACCTACACATTGACGATGAAACACAGAAATCGCATCGGAATTGAATACAAAAGGCACAATGCCGACTTAAATACAAGAAGAGTGAATCTTCTAAGAGTTTGTGCCTTGAGCGGCTCCTGGGATACTAGTATTGTTTTCTGATGCACCAGTGGAGGTTAACTGTATCCCTTGGACCTTCACATTGACGATGAAACACAGAAATCGCATCGGAATTTAACATAAAAGGCGCAATGCCGACTTAAGTACAAGAAGAGTGAATCTTGTAAGAGTTTGTGCCTTGAGCGGCTCCTGGGAGACCAGTATTGGATTCCGGCGCACCAATGCAGATTTACTGTATCCCTTGGACCTTCACATTGACGATGAAACACAGAAATCGCATCGGAATTGAATATAAAAGGCACAATGCCCACTTAAGTACAAGAAGAGTGAGTCTTCTAACAATTTGTGCTTTGAGCGGCTCCTGGGAGACCAGAATTTGATTCCGATGCCCCAATGCAGATTTACTGTATCCCTTGGACCTTCACATTGACGATGAAACACAGAAATCGCATCGGAATTGAATATAAAAGGCACAAAGCCGACTTATGTAGAAGAAGAGTGAATTTTCTAAGAGTTTGTGCTTTGAGCGGCTCCTGGGAGACCAGTATTGGATTCCGATGTACCAGTGTCAGTTTACTGTATCCCTTGGAATTTCACAATGACGATGAAACACAGAAATCGCATCGGAATTGAATATAAAAGGCACAATGCCGACTTAAGTACAGGAAGAGTGAATCTTCTAAGAGTTTGTGTTTTAGCGGCTCCTGGGAGACCAGTATTAGATTCTGATGCACGAGTGTAGGTTTACTGTATCCCTTGGACCTTCACATTGACGATGAAACACAGAAATCGCGTCGGAATTGAATATAAAAGGCACAATGCCGACTTAAGTACAAGAAGAGTGAATCTTCTTGGAGTTTGTGCTTTGAGCGGCTCCTGGGAGACCAGTATTAGATTCCGATGCACGCGTGTAGGTTTACTGTATCCCTTGGACCTTCACATTGACGATGAAACACAGAAATCGCATCGGAATTGAATATAAAAGGCACAATGCCGACTTAAGTACAAGAAGAGTGAATCTTCTAAGACTTTGTGCTTTGAGCGGCTCCTGGGAGACCAGTATTGGATTCCGATGCACCAGTGCAGGTTTACTGTATCCCTTGGATCTGCACATTGAAGATAAAACACAGAAATCGCATCGGAATTGAATATAAAAGGCACAATGCCGACTTAAGTACAAGAAGAGTGAAACTTCTAAGAGTTTGTGCTTTGAGCGGCTCCTGGAAGACCAGTATCAGAATTCCGATGCACGAGTGTAGGTTTACTGTATCCCTTGGGCCTTCACATTGACGATGAAACACAGAAATCGCATCGGAATTGAATATAAAAGGCACAATGCCGACTTAAGTACAAGAAGAGTGAATATTCTAAGAGTTTGTGGTTTGAGCGGCTCCTGGGAGACCAGTATTGGATTCCGATGCACCAGTGCATTTTTACTGTATCCCTTGGGCCTTTACATTGACGATGAGACACAGAAATCGCATCGGAATTGAATATAAAATGCACAATGCCGACTTAAGTACAAGAAGAGTGAATCTTCTGAGAGTTTGTGGTTTGAGCGGCTCCTGGGAGACCAGTATTAGATTCCGATGCACCAGTGCAGGTTTACAGTATCCCTTGGACCTTCACATTGACGATGAAACACAGAAATCGCATCGGAATTGAATATAAAAGGGCACAATGCCGACTTAAGTAGAAGAAGAGTGAATCGTCTAATAGTTTGTGCTTTGAGCGGCTCCTGGGAGACCAGTATTAGATTCAGATACACCAGTGCAGGTTTACTGTATCCCTTGGACTTTCACATTGACGATGAAACACAGAAATCGCATCGGAATTGAATATAAAAGGCACAATGCCGACTTAAGTACAAGAAGAGTGAATCTTCTAAGACTTTGTGCTTTGAGCGGCTCCTGGGAGACCAGTATTGGATTCCGATGCACCAGTGCAGGTTTACTGTATCCCTTGGACCTTCACATTGACGATGAAGCACAGAAATAGCATCGGAATTGAATATAAAAGGCACAATGCCGACTTAAGTACAAGAAGAGTGAATCTTCTAAGAGTTTGTGCCTTGAGCGGCTCCTGGGATACCAGTATTGGATTCCGATGCAACAGTGCAGGTTTACTGTATCCCTTGGACCTTCACATTGACGATGAAACACAGAAATCGCATCGGAATTGAATATAAAAGGCACAATGCCGACTTAAGTACAATAAGAGTGCATCTTCTTGGAGTTTGCGCTTTGAGCGGCTCCTGGGAGACCAGTATTAGATTCCGATGCACGCGTGTAGGTTTACTGTATCCCTTGGACCTTCACATTGACGATGAAACACAGAAATCGCATCGCAATTGAATATAAAAGGCACAATGCCGACTTAAGTACAAGAAGAGTGAATCTTCTAAGACTTTGTGCTTTGAGCGGCTCCTGGGAGACCAGTATTGGATTCCGATGCACCAGTGCAGGTTTACTGTATCCCTTGGACCTTCACATTGACGATGAAACACAGAAATAGCATCGGAATTGAATATAAAAGGCACAATGCCGACTTAAGTACAAGAAGAGTGAATCTTCTAAGAGTTTGTGCCTTGAGCGGCTCCTGGGACACCAGTATTGGATTCCGATGCAACAGTGCAGGTTTACTGTATCCCTTGGACCTTCACATTGACGATGAAACACAGAAATCGCATCGGAATTTAACATAAAAGGCACAATGCCGACATAAGAAAAAGAAGAGTGAGTCTTCTAAGAGTTTGTGCTTTGAGCGGCTCCTGGGAGACCAGTATTGGATTCCGATGCACCAGTGCAGGTTTACTGTATCCCTTGGACCTTCACATTGACGATGAAACACAGAAATCGCGTCGGAATTGAATATAAATGGCACAATGCCGACTTAAATACAAGAAGAGTGAATCTTCTAAGAGTTTGTGCCTTGAGCGGCTCCTGGGAGACCAGTATTGGATTCCGATGCACCAGTGCAGGTTTACTGTATCCCTTGGACCTTCACATTGACGATGAAACACAGAAATCGCATCGGTATTTAACATAAAAGGCACAATGCCGACTTAGGTACAAGAAGAGTGAAGCTTCTAAGAGTTTGTGACTTGAGCGGCTCCTGGGAGACCAGTATTCGATTCCGACGCACCAGTGCAGGTTTACTGTATTCTTTGGACCTTCACATTGACGATGAAACACAGAAATCGCATCGGAATTGAATATAAAAGGCGCAATGCCGACTTAAATACAAGAAGAGTGAGTCTTCTGACAGTTTGTGTTCTGAGCGGCTCCTGGGATACCAGGATTGGATTCCGATGCACCAGTGCAGGTTTACTGTAACTCTTGGACCTTCACATTGACGATGAAACACAGAAATCGGATCGGAATTGAATATAAAAGGCACTATGCCTACTTAAGTACAAGAAGAGTGAATCTTCTAAGAGCTTGTGCTTTGAGCGGCTCGTGGGAGACCAGTATAGGATTCCGATGCACCAGTGCAGGTTTACTGTATCCCATGGACCTACACATTGACGATGAAACACAGAAATCGCATCGGAATTGATTTTATAAAAGGCACAATGCCGACTTAAATACAAGAAGAGTGAATCTTCTAAGAGTTTGTGCCTTGAGCGGCTCCTGGGAGACCAGTATTGGATTCCGGCGCACCAGTGCAGGTTTACTGTATCCCTTGGACCTTCAGATTGACGATGAAACACAGAAATCGCATCGGAATTGAATATAAAAGGCACAATGCCGACTTAAATACAAGAAGAGTGAGTCTTCTGACAGTTTGTGTTCTGAGCGGCTCCTGGGAGACCAGTATTGGATTCCGATGCACCAGTGCAGGTTTACTGTAACTCTTGGACCTTCACATTGACGATGAAACACAGAAATCGCATCGGAATTGAATATAAAAGGCACAATGCCGACTTAAGTACAAGAAGAGTGAGTCTTGTAACAGTTTGTGCTTTGAGCGTCTACTGAGAGTCCAGTATTGGATTCCGATGCCCCAATGCAGATTTACTGTATCCCTTGGACCTTCACATTGACGATGAAACACAGAAATCGCATCGGAATTGAATATAAAAGGCACAATGATGACTTAAGTACACGAAGAGTGAATCTTCTAAGGGTTTGTGGTTTGAGCGGCTCCTGGGAGACCAGTATAGGATTCCGATGCACCAGTGCAGGTTTACTGTATCCCATGGACCTACACATTGACGATGAAACACAGAAATCGCATCGGAATTGAATATAAAAGCACAATGCCGACTTAAATACAAGAAGAGTGAATCTTCTAAGAGTTTGTGCTTTGCGCTGTTCCTGGGAGACCAGTATTGGATTCCGATGCACCAGTGCAGGTTTACTGTATTCCTTGGACCTTCACATTGACGATGAAACACAGAAATCACTTCGTAAATGAATATAAAAGGGCACAATGCCGACTTAAGTACAAGAAGAGTGAATCTTCTAAGAGCTTGTGCTTTGAGCGGCTCGTGGGAGACCAGTATAGGATTCCGATGCACCAGTGCAGGTTTACAGTATCCCTTGGACCTTCACATTGACGATGAAACACAGAAATCGCATCGGAATTGAATATAAAAGGCACAATGCCGGCTTAAGTACAAGAAGAGTAAATCTTCTAAGAGTTTGTGCTATGAGCGGCTCCTGGGAGACCAGTATTAGATTCCGATGCACCAGTGCAGTTTTTCTGAATCCCTTGGACCTTCACATTCACGATGAAACACAGAAATCGCATCGGAATTGAATATAAAAGGCACAATGCCGACTTAAGTACAAGAAGAGTGAAACTTCTAAGAGTTTGTGCTTTGAGCGGCTCCTGGGAGACCAGTATTGGATTCCGATGCAGCAGTGTCGGTTTACTGTATCCCTTGGACCTTCACATTGACGATGAAACACAGAAATCGCATCGGAATTGAATATAAAAGGCACAATGCCGACTTAAGTACAAGAAAGTGAATCTTCTAAGAGTTTGTGGTTTGAGCGGCTCCTGGGAGACCAGTATTAGATTCCGATGCACCAGTGCAGGTTTACAGTATCCCTTGGACCTTCACATTGACGATGAAACACAGAAATCGCATTGGAATTGAATATAAAAGGGCACAATGCCGACTTAAGTACAAGAAGAGTGAATCTTCTTAGAGTTTGTGCCTTGAGCGGCTGCTGGGAGACCAGGATTAGATTCCGATGCACCAGTGCAGGTTTACTGTATTCCTTGGACCTTCACATTGACGCTGAAACACAGAATTCGCATCGGAATTCAATATAAAAGGCACAATGCCGACTTATGTGCAAGAAGAGTGAATCTTCTAAGAGTTTGTGCTTTGAGCGACTCCTGGGAGACCAGTATTGGATTCCGATGCAGCAGCGTCGGTTTACTGTATCCCTTGGACCTTCACATTGACGATGAAACACGGAAATCGCATAGGAATTGAATATAAAAGGCACAATTCCGACATAAGTACAAGAAGAGAGAATCTGCTAAGACTTTGTGCTTTGAGCGGCTCCTGGGAGACCAGTATTGGATTCCGATGCACCAGTGCAGGTTTACTGTATCCCTTGGACATTCACATTGACGATGAAACACAGAAATCGCATCGGAATTGAATATATAAGGCACAATGCCGACTTAAGTACAAGAAGAGTGAATCTTCTAAGAGATTGTGGTTTGAGTGGCTCCTGGGAGACCAGTATTGGATTCCGATGCACCAGTGCAGGTTTACTGTATCCCTTGGACCTTCACATTGACGATGAAACACAGAAATCACATCGGAATTGAATATAAAATTCCCAATGCCGACTTAAGCACAAGAAGAGTGATTCTTCTAAGACTTTGTGCTTTGAGCGACTCCTGGGAGACCAGTATTGGATTCCGATGCACCAGTGCAGGTTTACTTTATCCCTTGGACCTTCACATTGACTATGAATCACACAAATCGCATCGTAATTGAATATAAAAGGCACAATGCCGACTTAAGTACAGGAAGAGTGAATCTTCTAAGAGTTTGTGTTTTAGCGGCTCCTGGGAGACCAGTATTAGATTCTGATGCACGAGTGTAGGTTTACTGTATCCCTTGGACCTTCAAATTGACGATGAAACACAGAAATCGCATCGGAATTGAATATAAAAGGCACAATGCCGACTTAAGTACAAGAAGAGTGAGTCTTCTAACAGTCTGTGCTTTGAGCGGCTCCTTGGAGACCAGTATTGCATTCCGATGTACCAGTGCAGGTTTACTGTATCCCTTGGACCTTCACATTGACGATGAAACACAGAAATCACATCGGAATTGAATATAAAAGGCACAATGCCGACTTAAGTACAAGAAGAGTGAATCTTCTAAGACTTTGTGCTTTGAGCGGCTCCTGGGAGACCAGTATTGGATTCCGATGCACCAGTGCAGGTTTACTGTATCCCTTGGACCTTCACATTGACGATGAAACACAGAAATAGCATCGGAATTGAATATAAAAGGCACAATGCCGACTTAAGTACAAGAAGAGTGAATCTTCTAAGAGTTTGTGCCTTGAGCGGCTCCTGGGATACCAGTATTGGATTCCGATGCAACAGTGCAGGTTTACTGTATCCCTTGGACCTTCACATTGACGATGAAACACAGAAATCGCATCGGAATTTAACATAAAAGGCACAATGCCGACTTAAGAAAAAGAAGAGTGAGTCTTCTAAGAGTTTGTGCTTTGAGCGGCTCCTGGGAGACCAGTATTGGATTCCGATGCACCAGTGCAGGTTTACTGTATCCCTTGGACCTTCACATTGACGATGAAACACAGAAATCGCGTCGGAATTGAATATAAATGGCACAATGCCGACTTAAATACAAGAAGAGTGAATCTTCTAAGAGTTTGTGCCTTGAGCGGCTCCTGGGAGACCAGTATTGGATTCCGATGCACCAGTGCAGGTTTACTGTATCCCTTGGACCTTCACATTGACGATGAAACACAGAAATCGCATCGGTATTTAACATAAAAGGCACAATGCCGACTTAGGTACAAGAAGAGTGAATCTTCTAAGAGTTTGTGACTTGAGCGGCTCCTGGGAGACCAGTATTCGATTCCGACGCACCAGTGCAGGTTTACTGTATTCTTTGGACCTTCACATTGACGATGAAACACAGAAATCGCATCGGAATTGAATATAAAATGCGCAATGCCGACTTAAATACAAGAAGAGTGAGTCTTCTGACAGTTTGTGGTCTGAGCGGCTCCTGGGATACCAGGATTGGATTCCGATGCACCAGTGCAGGTTTACTGTAACTCTTGGACCTTCACATTGACGATGAAACACAGAAATCGGATCGGAATTGGATATAAAAAGCACTATGCCTACTTAAGTACAAGAAGAGTGAATCTTCTAAGAGTTTGTGCTTTGAGCGGCTCCTGGGAGACCAGTATAGGATTCCGATGCACCAGTGCAGGTTTACTGTATCCCATGGACCTACACATTGACGATGAAACACAGAAATCGCATCGGAATTGATTTTATAAAAGGCACAATGCCGACTTAAATACAAGAAGAGTGAATCTTCTAAGAGTTTGTGCCTTGAGCGGCTCCTGGGAGACCAGTATTGGATTCCGGCGCACCAGTGCAGGTTTACTGTATCCCTTGGACCTTCAGATTGACGATGAAACACAGAAATCGCATCGGAATTGAATATAAAAGGCACAATGCCGACTTAAATACAAGAAGAGTGAGTCTTCTGACAGTTTGTGTTCTGAGCGGCTCCTGGGAGACCAGTATTGGATTCCGATGCACCAGTGCAGGTTTACTGTAACTCTTGGACCTTCACATTGACGATGAAACACAGAAATCGCATCGGAATTGAATATAAAAGGCACAATGCCGACTTAAGTACAAGAAGAGTGAGTCTTGTAACAGTTTGTGCTTTGAGCGTCTCCTGAGAGTCCAGTATTGGATTCCGATGCCCCAATGCAGATTTACTGTATCCCTTGGACCTTCACATTGACGATGAAACACAGAAATCGCATCGGAATTGAATATAAAAGGCACAATGCCGACTTAAGTACAAGAAGAGTGAATCTTCTAAGGGTTTGTGGTTTGAGCGGCTCCTGGGAGACCAGTATAGGATTCCGATGCACCAGTGCAGGCTTACTGTATCCCATGGACCTACACATTGACGATGAAACACAGAAATCGCATCGGAATTGAATATAAAAGCACAATGCCGACTTAAATACAAGAAGAGTGAATCTTCTAAGAGTTTGTGCTTTGCGCTGTTCCTGGGAGACCAGTATTGGATTCCGATGCACCAGTGCAGGTTTACAGTATCCCTTGGACCTTCACATTGACGATGAAACACAGAAATCGCATCGGAATTGAATATAAAAGGCACAATGCCGGCTTAAGTACAAGAAGAGTAAATCTTCTAAGAGTTTGTGCTATGAGCGGCTCCTGGGAGACCAGTATTAGATTCCGATGCACCAGTGCAGTTTTTCTGAATCCCTTGGACCTTCACATTCACGATGAAACACAGAAATCGCATCGGAATTGAATATAAAAGGCACAATGCCGACTTAAGTACAAGAAGAGTGAAACTTCTAAGAGTTTGTGCTTTGAGCGGCTCCTGGGAGACCAGTATTGGATTCCGATGCAGCAGTGTCGGTTTACTGTATGCCTTTGACCTTCACATTGACGATGAAACACAGAAATCGCATCGGAATTGAATATAAAAGGCACAATGCCGACTTAAGTACAAGAAAGTGAATCTTCTAAGAGTTTGTGCTTTGAGCGGCACCTGGGAGACCAGTATTGGATTCCGATGCACCAGTGCAGTTTTACTGTATCCCTTGGACCTTTACATTCACGATGAAACACAGAAATCGCATCGGAATTGAATATAAAATGCACAATACCGAATTAAGTACCAGAAGAGTGAATCTTCTAAGAGTTTGTGGTTTGAGCGGCTCCTGGGAGACCAGTATTAGATTCCGATGCACCAGTGCAGGTTTACAGTATCCCTTGGACCTTCACATTGACGATGAAACACAGAAATCGCATTGGAATTGAATATAAAAGGGCACAATGCCGACTTAAGTACAAGAAGAGTGAATCTTCTTGGAGTTTGTGCCATGAGCGGCTGCTGGGAGACCAGGATTAGATTCCGATGCACCAGTGCAGGTTTACTGTATTGCTTGGACCTTCACATTGACGCTGAAACACAGAATTCGCATCGGAAGTCAATATAAAAGGCACAATGCCGACTTATGTACAAGAAGAGTGAATCTTCTAAGAGTTTGTGCTTTGAGCGACTCCTGGGAGACCAGTATTGGATTCCGATGCTGCAGCGTCGGTTTACTGTATCCCTTGGACCTTCACATTGACGATGAAACACAGAAATCGCATCGGAATTGAATATAAAACGCACAATGCCGACTTAAGTACAAGAAGAGTGAATCCTCTTGGAGTTTGTGCTTTGAGCGGCTCCTGGGTGACCAGTATTAGATTCCGATGCACGAGTGTAGGTTTACTGTATCCCTTGGACCTTCACATTGACGATGAAACACGGAAATCGCATAGGAATTGAATATAAAAGGCACAATTCCGACTTAAGTACAAGAAGAGAGAATCTTCTAAGACTTTGTGCTTTGAGCGGCTCCTGGGAGACCAGTATTGGATTCCGATGCACCAGTGCAGGTTTACTGTATCCCTTGGACCTTCACATTGACGATGAAACACAGAAATCGCATCGGAATTGAATATATAAGGCACAATGCCGACTTAAGTACAAGAAGAGTGAATCTTCTAAGAGATTGTGGTTTGAGCGGCTCCTGGGAGACCAGTATTGGATTCCGATGCACCAGTGCAGATTTACTGTATCCCTTGGACCTTCACATTGACGATGAAACACAGAAATCACATCGGAATTGAATATAAAATTCCCAATGCCGACTTAAGTACAAGAAGAGTGAATCTTCTAAGACTTTGTGCTTTGAGCGACTCCTGGGAGACCAGTATTGGATTCCGATGCACCAGTGCAGGTTTACTTTATCCCTTGGACCTTCACATTGACTATGAATCACACAAATCGCATCGGAATTGAATATAAAAGGCACAATGCCGACTTAAGTACAGGAAGAGTGAATCTTCTAAGAGTTTGTGTTTTAGCGGCTCCTGGGAGACCAGTATTAGATTCTGATGCACGAGTGTAGGTTTACTGTATCCCTTGGACCTTCAAATTGACGATGAAACACAGAAATCGCATCGGAATTGAATATAAAAGGCACAATGCCGACTTAAGTACAAGAAGAGTGAGTCTTCTAACAGTCTGTGCTTTGAGCGGCTCCTTGGAGACCAGTATTGCATTCCGATGTACCAGTGCAGGTTTACTGTATCCCTTGGACCTTCACATTGACGATGAAACACAGAAATCACATCGGAATTGAATATAAAAGGCAGAATGCCGACTTAAGTACAAGAATTGTGAATCTTCTAAGAGTTAGTGGTTTGAGCGGCTCCTGGGAGACCAGTATTGGATTCCGATGCACCAGTGCAGGTTTACTATATCCCATGGACCTACACATTGACGATGAGACACAGAAATCGCATCGGAATTGAATATAAAAGGCACAATGCCTACTTAAATACAAGAAGAGTGAATCTTCTAAGAGTTTGTGCCTTGAGCGGCTCCTGGGATACTAGTATTGGATTCCGATGCACCAGTGCAAGTTTACTGTATCCCTCGGACCTTCACATTGACGATGAAACACAGAAATCGCATCGGAATTGAATATAAAATGCGCAATGCCGACTTAAATACAAGAAGAGTGAGTCTTCTGACAGTTTGTGGTCTGAGCGGCTCCTGGGATACCAGGATTGGATTCCGATGCACCAGTGCAGGTTTACTGTAACTCTTGGACCTTCACATTGACGATGAAACACAGAAATCGGATCGGAATTGAATATAAAAAGCACTATGCCTACTTAAGTACAAGAAGAGTGAATCTTCTAAGAGTTTGTGCTTTGAGCGGCTCCTGGGAGACCAGTATAGGATTCCGATGCACCAGTGCAGGTTTACTGTATCCCATGGACCTACACATTGACGATGAAACACAGAAATCGCATCGGAATTGATTTTATAAAAGGCACAATGCCGACTTAAATACAAGAAGAGTGAATCTTCTAAGAGTTTGTGCCTTGAGCGGCTCCTGGGAGACCAGTATTGGATTCCGGCGCACCAGTGCAGGTTTACTGTATCCCTTGGACCTTCAGATTGACGATGAAACACAGAAATCGCATCGGAATTGAATATAAAAGGCACAATGCCGACTTAAATACAAGAAGAGTGAGTCTTCTGACAGTTTGTGTTCTGAGCGGCTCCTGGGAGACCAGTATTGGATTCCGATGCACCAGTGCAGGTTTACTGTAACTCTTGGACCTTCACATTGACGATGAAACACAGAAATCGCATCGGAATTGAATATAAAAGGCACAATGCCGACTTAAGTACAAGAAGAGTGAGTCTTGTAACAGTTTGTGCTTTGAGCGACTCCTGAGAGTCCAGTATTGGATTCCGATGCCCCAATGCAGATTTACTGTATCCCTTGGACCTTCACATTGACGATGAAACACAGAAATCGCATCGGAATTGAATATAAAAGGCACAATGCCGACATAAGTACAAGAAGAGTGAATCTTCTAAGGGTTTGTGGTTTGAGCGGCTCCTGGGAGACCAGTATAGGATTCCGATGCACCAGTGCAGGTTTACTGTATCCCATGGACCTACACATTGACGATGAAACACAGAAATCGCATCGGAATTGAATATAAAAGCACAATGCCGACTTAAATACAAGAAGAGTGAATCTTCTTAGAGTTTGTGCTTTGCGCTGTTCCTGGGAGACCAGTATTGGATTCCGATGCACCAGTGCAGGTTTACAGTATCCCTTGGACCTTCACATTGACGATGAAACACAGAAATCGCATCGGAATTGAATATAAAAGGCACAATGCCGGCTTAAGTACAAGAAGAGTAAATCTTCTAAGAGTTTGTGCTATGAGCGGCTCCTGGGAGACCAGTATTAGATTCCGAAGCACCAGTGCAGTTTTTCTGAATCCCTTGGACCTTCACATTCACGATGAAACACAGAAATCGCATCGGAATTGAATATAAAAGGCACAATGCCGACTTAAGTACAAGAAGAGTGAAACTTCTAAGAGTTTGTGCTTTGAGCGGCTCCTGGGAGACCAGTATTGGATTCCGATGCAGCAGTGTCGGTTTACTGTATCCCTTGGACCTTCACATTGACGATGAAACACAGAAATCGCATCGGAATTGAATATAAAAGGCACAATGCCGACTTAAGTACAAGAAGAGTGAATCTTCTTGGAGTTTGTGCCTTGAGCGGCTGCTGGGAGACCAGGATTAGATTCCGATGCACCAGTGCAGGTTTACTGTATTCCTTGGACCTTCACATTGACGCTGAGACACAGAATTCGCATCGGAATTCAATATAAAAGGCACAATGCCGACTTATGTACAAGAAGAGTGAATCTTCTAAGAGTTTGTGCTTTGAGCGACTCCTGGGAGACCAGTATTGGATTCCGATGCTGCAGCGTCGGTTTACTGTATCCCTTGGACCTTCACATTGACGATGAAACACAGAAATCGCATCGGAATTGAATATAAAACGCACAATGCCGACTTAAGTACAAGAAGAGTGAATCCTCTTGGAGTTTGTGCTTTGAGCGGCTCCTGGGAGACCAGTATTAGATTCCGATGCACGAGTGTAGGTTTACTGTATCCCTTGGACCTTCACATTGACGATGAAACACGGAAATCGCATAGGAATTGAATATAAAAGGCACAATTCCGACTTAAGTACAAGAAGAGAGAATCTTCTAAGACTTTGTGCTTTGAGCGGCTCCTGGGAGACCAGTATTGGATTCCGATGCACCAGTGCAGGTTTACTGTATCCCTTGGACCTTCACATTGACGATGAAACACAGAAATCGCATCGGAATTGAATATATAAGGCACAATGCCGACTTAAGTACAAGAAGAGTGAATCTTCTAAGAGATTGTGGTTTGAGCGGCTCCTGGGAGACCAGTATTGGATTCCGATGCACCAGTGCAGATTTACTGTATCCCTTGGACCTTCACATTGACGATGAAACACAGAAATCACATCGGAATTGAATATAAAATTCCCAATGCCGACTTAAGTACAAGAAGAGTGAATCTTCTAAGACTTTGTGCTTTGAGCGACTCCTGGGAGACCAGTATTGGATTCCGATGCACCAGTGCAGGTTTACTTTATCCCTTGGACCTTCACATTGACTATGAATCACACAAATCGCATCGGAATTGAATATAAAAGGCACAATGCCGACTTAAGTACAGGAAGAGTGAATCTTCTAAGAGTTTGTGTTTTAGCGGCTCCTGGGAGACCAGTATTAGATTCTGATGCACGAGTGTAGGTTTACTGTATCCCTTGGACCTTCAAATTGACGATGAAACACAGAAATCGCATCGGAATTGAATATAAAAGGCACAATGCCGACTTAAGTACAAGAAGAGTGAGTCTTCTAACAGTCTGTGCTTTGAGCGGCTCCTTGGAGACCAGTATTGCATTCCGATGTACCAGTGCAGGTTTACTGTATCCCTTGGACCTTCACATTGACGATGAAACACAGAAATCACATCGGAATTGAATATAAAAGGCACAATGCCGACTTAAGTACAAGAATTGTGCATCTTCTAAGAGTTAGTGGTTTGAGCGGCTCCTGGGAGACCAGTATTGGATTCCGATGCACCAGTGCAGGTTTACTATATCCCATGGACCAACACATTGACGATGAAACACAGAAATCGCATCGGAATTGAATATAAAAGGCACAATGCCTACTTAAATACAAGAAGAGTGAATCTTCTAAGAGTTTGTGCCTTGAGCGGCTCCTGGGATACTAGTATTGGATTCCGATGCACCAGTGCAGGTTTACTGTATCCCTCGGACCTTCACATTGACGATGAAACACAGAAATCGAATCGCAATTGAATATAAAAGGCACAATGCCGACTTAAGTACAAGAAGAGTGAATCTTCTAAGAGTTTGCGCTTTGAGCGTCTCCTGGGAGACCAGTATTAGATTCCGATGCACCAGTGCAGGTTTACTGTATCCCTTGGACCTTGACATTGACGATGAAACACAGATATCGCATCGGAATTGAATATAAAAGGCACGATGCCGACTTAACTACAAGAAGAGTGAATCTTCTAAGAGTTTGTGCTTTGAGCAGCTCCTGGGAGACCAGTATTGGATTCAGATGCACCAGTGCAGGTTTACTGTATCCCTTGGACCTTCACATTGACGATGAAACACAGAAATCGCATCGGAATTGAATATAAAAGGCACAATGCCGACTTAAGTACAAGAAGAGTGAGTCTTGTAACAGTTTGTGCTTTGAGCGACTCCTGAGAGTCCAGTATTGGATTCCGATGCCCCAATGCAGATTTACTGTATCCCTTGGACCTTCACATTGACGATGAAACACAGAAATCGCATCGGAATTGAATATAAAAGGCACAATGCCGACATAAGTACAAGAAGAGTGAATCTTCTAAGGGTTTGTGGTTTGAGCGGCTCCTGGGAGACCAGTATAGGATTCCGATGCACCAGTGCAGGTTTACTGTATCCCATGGACCTACACATTGACGATGAAACACAGAAATCGCATCGGAATTGAATATAAAAGCACAATGCCGACTTAAATACAAGAAGAGTGAATCTTCTTAGAGTTTGTGCTTTGCGCTGTTCCTGGGAGACCAGTATTGGATTCCGATGCACCAGTGCAGGTTTACAGTATCCCTTGGACCTTCACATTGACGATGAAACACAGAAATCGCATCGGAATTGAATATAAAAGGCACAATGCCGGCTTAAGTACAAGAAGAGTAAATCTTCTAAGAGTTTGTGCTATGAGCGGCTCCTGGGAGACCAGTATTAGATTCCGAAGCACCAGTGCAGTTTTTCTGAATCCCTTGGACCTTCACATTCACGATGAAACACAGAAATCGCATCGGAATTGAATATAAAAGGCACAATGCCGACTTAAGTACAAGAAGAGTGAAACTTCTAAGAGTTTGTGCTTTGAGCGGCTCCTGGGAGACCAGTATTGGATTCCGATGCAGCAGTGTCGGTTTACTGTATCCCTTGGACCTTCACATTGACGATGAAACACAGAAATCGCATCGGAATTGAATATAAAAGGCACAATGCCGACTTAAGTACAAGAAGAGTGAATCTTCTTGGAGTTTGTGCCTTGAGCGGCTGCTGGGAGACCAGGATTAGATTCCGATGCACCAGTGCAGGTTTACTGTATTCCTTGGACCTTCACATTGACGCTGAGACACAGAATTCGCATCGGAATTCAATATAAAAGGCACAATGCCGACTTATGTACAAGAAGAGTGAATCTTCTAAGAGTTTGTGCTTTGAGCGACTCCTGGGAGACCAGTATTGGATTCCGATGCTGCAGCGTCGGTTTACTGTATCCCTTGGACCTTCACATTGACGATGAAACACAGAAATCGCATCGGAATTGAATATAAAACGCACAATGCCGACTTAAGTACAAGAAGAGTGAATCCTCTTGGAGTTTGTGCTTTGAGCGGCTCCTGGGAGACCAGTATTAGATTCCGATGCACGAGTGTAGGTTTACTGTATCCCTTGGACCTTCACATTGACGATGAAACACGGAAATCGCATAGGAATTGAATATAAAAGGCACAATTCCGACTTAAGTACAAGAAGAGAGAATCTTCTAAGACTTTGTGCTTTGAGCGGCTCCTGGGAGACCAGTATTGGATTCCGATGCACCAGTGCAGGTTTACTGTATCCCTTGGACCTTCACATTGACGATGAAACACAGAAATCGCATCGGAATTGAATATATAAGGCACAATGCCGACTTAAGTACAAGAAGAGTGAATCTTCTAAGAGATTGTGGTTTGAGCGGCTCCTGGGAGACCAGTATTGGATTCCGATGCACCAGTGCAGATTTACTGTATCCCTTGGACCTTCACATTGACGATGAAACACAGAAATCACATCGGAATTGAATATAAAATTCCCAATGCCGACTTAAGTACAAGAAGAGTGAATCTTCTAAGACTTTGTGCTTTGAGCGACTCCTGGGAGACCAGTATTGGATTCCGATGCACCAGTGCAGGTTTACTTTATCCCTTGGACCTTCACATTGACTATGAATCACACAAATCGCATCGGAATTGAATATAAAAGGCACAATGCCGACTTAAGTACAGGAAGAGTGAATCTTCTAAGAGTTTGTGTTTTAGCGGCTCCTGGGAGACCAGTATTAGATTCTGATGCACGAGTGTAGGTTTACTGTATCCCTTGGACCTTCAAATTGACGATGAAACACAGAAATCGCATCGGAATTGAATATAAAAGGCACAATGCCGACTTAAGTACAAGAAGAGTGAGTCTTCTAACAGTCTGTGCTTTGAGCGGCTCCTTGGAGACCAGTATTGCATTCCGATGTACCAGTGCAGGTTTACTGTATCCCTTGGACCTTCACATTGACGATGAAACACAGAAATCACATCGGAATTGAATATAAAAGGCACAATGCCGACTTAAGTACAAGAATTGTGCATCTTCTAAGAGTTAGTGGTTTGAGCGGCTCCTGGGAGACCAGTATTGGATTCCGATGCACCAGTGCAGGTTTACTATATCCCATGGACCAACACATTGACGATGAAACACAGAAATCGCATCGGAATTGAATATAAAAGGCACAATGCCTACTTAAATACAAGAAGAGTGAATCTTCTAAGAGTTTGTGCCTTGAGCGGCTCCTGGGATACTAGTATTGGATTCCGATGCACCAGTGCAGGTTTACTGTATCCCTCGGACCTTCACATTGACGATGAAACACAGAAATCGAATCGCAATTGAATATAAAAGGCACAATGCCGACTTAAGTACAAGAAGAGTGAATCTTCTAAGAGTTTGCGCTTTGAGCGTCTCCTGGGAGACCAGTATTAGATTCCGATGCACCAGTGCAGGTTTACTGTATCCCTTGGACCTTGACATTGACGATGAAACACAGATATCGCATCGGAATTGAATATAAAAGGCACGATGACGACTTAACTACAAGAAGAGTGAATCTTCTAAGAGTTTGTGCTTTGAGCAGCTCCTGGGAGACCAGTATTGGATTCAGATGCACCAGTGCAGGTTTACTGTATCCCTTGGACCTTCACATTGACGATGAAACACAGATATCGCATCGGAATTGAATATAAAAGGCACAATGCCGACTTAAGTACTAGAAGAGTGAATCTTCTAAGAGTTTGTGCTTTGAGCGGCTCCTGGGAGACCAGTATTGGATTCCGATGCACCAGTGCAGGTTTACATTATCCCTTGGACGTTCACATTGACGATGAAACACAGAAATCGCATCGGAATTGAATATAACAGGCACAATGCCGACTTAAATACAAGAAGAGTGAGTCTTCTAACAGTTTGTGGTTTGAGCGCCTCCTGGGAAACCAGTATTATATTCCGATGCACCAGTGCAGGTTAACTGTATCCCTTGGACCTTCACATTGACGATTAAATACAGATATTGCATCGAAATTGAATATGAAAGGAACAATGCCGACTTAAGTACAAGAAGAGTGAATCTTTTAAAAGTTTGCGCTTTGAGCGGCTCCTGGGAGACCAGTATTGGATTCCGATGCACCAGTGCAGGTTTACTGTATCCCTTGGACCTTCACATTGACGATGAAACACAGAAATCGCATCGGAATTGAATATAAAATGCAAAATGCCGAATTAAGTACAAGAAGAGTGAGTCTTCTAACAGTTTGTTTTTTGAGCGGCTCCTGGGAGACCAGTATTGGATTCCGGTGCACCAGTGCAGGTTAACTGTATCCCTTGGACCTTCACATTTACGATGAAACACAGATGTCGCATCGGAATTGAATATAAAAGGCACAATGCCAACTTAAGTACTAGAAGAGTGAATCTTCTAAGAGTTTGTGCTTTGAGCGGCTCTTGGGAGACCAGTATTGGATTCCGATGCACCAGTGCAGGTTTACTGTATCCCTTGGACGTTCACATTGACGATGAAACAAAGAAATCGGATCGGAATTGAATATAAAAGGCACAATGCCGACTTAAGTACAAGAAGAGTGAGTCTTCTAACCGTTTGTGGTTTGAGCGCCTCCTGGGAAACCAGTATTATATTCCGATGCACCAGTGCAGGTTAACTGTATCCCTTGGACCTTCACATTGACGATGAAATACAGATATTGCATCGGAATTGAATATGAAAGGAACAATGCCGACTTAAGGACAAGAAGAGTGAATGTTCTAAAAGTTTGCGCTTTGAGCGGCTCCTGGGAGACCAGTATTGGATTCCGATGCACCAGTGCAGGTTTACTGTATCCCTTGGATCTTCACATTGACGATGAAACACAGAAATCGCATCGGAGTTGATTATAAAAGGTACAATGCAGACTTAAGTACAAGAAGAGTGAATCTTCTAAGAGTTTGTGCTTTAAGCGGCTCCTGTGACACCAGTATTGGATTCCGATGCACCAGTGCAGGTTTACTGTATCCCTTGGACCTTCACATTGACGATGAAACACAGAAATCGAATCGCAATTGAATATAAAAGTCACTATGTCGACTTAAGTACAAGAAGAGTGAATCTTCTAAGAGTTTGCGCTTTGAGCGGCTCCTGGGAGACCAGTATTGGACTCCGATGCACCAGTGCAGGTTTACTGTATCCCTTGGACCTTCACATTGACGATGAAACACAGATATCGCATCGGAATTGAATATAAAAGGCACAATGCCGACTTAAGTACAAGAAGAGTGAATCTTCTAAGAGTTTGTGCTTTGAGCGGCTCCTAGGAGACCAGTATTGGATTCCGATGCACCAGTGCAGGTTTACTGTATCCCTTGGACCTTCACATTGACGATGAAACACAGAAATCGCATCGGAATTGAATATAAAATTCAAAATGCCGAATTAGGTACAAGAAGAGTGAGTCTTCTAACAGTTTGTTCTTTCAGCGGCTCCTGGGAGACCAGTATTGGATTCCGGTGCACCAGTGCAGGTTAACTGTATCCCTTGGACTTTCACATTGACGATGAAACACAGATATCGCATCGGAATTGAATATAAAAAGCACAATGCCGACTTAAGTACTAGAAGAGTGAATCTTCTAAGAGTTTGTGCTTTGAGCGGCTCTTGGGAGACCTGTATTGGATTCCGATGCACCAGTGCAGGTTTACTGTATCCCTTGGACGTTCACATTGACGATGAAACAAAGAAATCGGATCGGAATTGAATATAAAAGGCACAATGCCGACTTAAGTACAAGAAGAGTGAGTCTTCTAACAGTTTGTGGTTTGAGCGCCTCCTTGGAAACCAGTATTATATTCCGATGCACCAGTGCAGGTTAACTGTATCCCTTGGACCTTCACATTGACGATGAAAAACACAGATATTGCATCGGAATTGAATATGAAAGGAACAATGCCGACTTAAGTACAAGAAGAGTGAATCTTCTAAAAGTTTGCGCTTTGAGCGGCTCCTGGGAGACCAGTATTGGATTCCGATGCACCAGTGCAGGTTTACTGTATCCCTTGGACCTTCACATTGACGATGAAACACAGATATCGCATCGCAATTGAATATAAAAAGCACAATGCCGACTTAAGTACAAGGAGAGTGAATCTTCTAAGAGTTTGTGCTTTGAGCGGCTCCTGGGAGACCAGTATTAGATTCCGATGCACCAGTGCAGGTTAACTGTATCTCTTGGACCTTCACATTGACGATGAAACACAGAAATCGCATGGGAATTGAATATAAAAGGCACAATGCCGAATTAAGTACAAGAAGAGTGAGTCTTCTAACAGTTTGTTCTTTGAGCGGCTCCTGGGAGACCAGTATTGGATTCCGATACACCAGTGCAGGTTAACTGTATCCCTTGGACCTTCACATTGACGATGAAACACAGATATCGCATCGGAATTGAATATAAAAGGCACAATGCCGACTTAAGTACTAGAAGAGTGAAACTTCTAAGAGTTTGTGGTTTGACCGGCTCCTGGGAGACCAACATTAGATTCCGATGCACCAGTGCAGGTTTACTGTATCCCTTGGACCTTCACATTGACGATGAAACACACAAATCGCATCGGAATTGAATATAAAAGGCACAATGACGACATAAGTACAAGAAGAGTGAATCTTCTAAGAGTTTGTGGTTTGAGCGGCTCCTGGGAGACCAGTATTGGATTCCGATGCACCAGTGCAGGTTTACTGTATCCCTTGGAGCTTCACATAGACGATGAAACACAGAAATCGCATCGGAATTGAATATAAAGGGCACAATGCCGACTTAAGTACAAGAAGAGTGAGTCTTCTAACAGTTTGTGGTTTGAGCGCCTCATGGGAAACCAGTATTATATTCCGATGCATCAGTGCAGGTTAACTGTATCCCTTGGACCTTCACATTGACGATGAAACACAGATATTGCATCGGAATTAAATATGAAAGGCACAATGCTGACTTCAGTACAAGAAGAGTGTATCTTCTAAGAGATTGTGCCTTGAGCGGCTGCTGGGAGACCAGTATTGGATTCCGATGCACCAGTGCAGGTTTACTGTATCCCTTGTACCTTCACATTGACGATGAAACACAGAAATCGCATCGGAATTGAATATAAAAGGCAAAATGCCGAATTAGGTACAAGAAGAGTGAGTCTTCTAACAGTTTGTTCATTGTGCGGCTCCTGGGAGACCAGTATTGGATTCCGATGCACCAGTGCAGGTTAACTGTATTCCTTGGACCTTCACATTGACGATGAAACACAGATATCGAATCGCAATTGATTATAAAAGGCACATTGCCGACTTAAGTACTAGAAGAGTGAATCTTCTAAGAGTTTGTGTTTTGAGCGGCTCCTGGGAGACCAGTATTGGATTCCGATGCACGCGTGTAGGTTTACTGTATCCCTTGGACCTTCACATTGACGATGAAACACAGAAATCGCATCGGAAGTGAATATAAAAGGCACAATGCCGACATAAGTAAAAGAAGAGTGAGTCTTCTAACAGTTTGTGGTTTGAGCGCCTCCTGGGAGACCAGTATCAGATTTCGATGCACCAGTGCAGGTTTACTGTATCCCTTGGACCTTCACATTGACGATGAAACACAGAAATCGCATAGGAGTTGATTATAAAAAGTACAATGCCGACTTAAGTACAAGAAGAGTGAATCTTCTAAGAGTTTGTGCTTTAAGCGGCTCCTGGGAGACCAGTATTGGATTCCGATGCACCAGTGCAGGTTTACTGTATCCCTTGGACCTTCACATTGACGATGAATTACAGAAATCGAATCGCAATTGAATATAAAAGGCACAATGCCGACTTAAGTACAAGAAGAGTGAATCTTCTAAGAGTTTGCGCTTTGAGCGGCTCCTGGGAGACCAGTATTGGATTCCGATGCACCAGTGCAGGTTTACTGTATCCCTTGGACCTTCACATTGACGATGAAACACAGAAATCGCATCGGAATTGAATATGAAAGCCACAATGCCGACTTAAGTACAAGAAGAGTGAATCTTCTAAGAGTTTGTGCTTTGAGCGGCTCCTGGGAGACCAGTATTGGATTCCGATGCACCAGTGCAGGTTTACTGTATCCCTTGGACCTTCACATTGACGATGAAACACAGAAATCGCATCGGAATTGAATATAAAAGACAAAATGCCGAATTAAGTACAAGAAGAGTGAGCCTTCTAACAGTTAGTTCTATGAGCAGCTCATGGGAGAACATTATTGGATTCCGGTGCACCAGTGCAGGTTAACTCTATCCCTTGGACCTTCACATTGACGATGAAACACAGATATCGCATCGGAATTGAATATAAAAGGCACAATGCCGACTGAAGTACAAGAAGAGTGAGTCTTCTAACAGTTTGTGGTTTGAGCGCCTCCTGGGAAACCAGTATTATATTCCGATGCACCAGTGCAGGTTAACTGTATCCCTTGGACCTTCACATTGACGATGAAATACAGATATTGCATCGGAATTGAATATGCAAGGAACAATGCCGACATAAGTACAAGAAGAGTGAATCTTCTAAAAGTTTGCGCTTTGAGCGGCTCCTGGGAGACCAGTATTGGATTCCGATGCACCAGTGCAGGTTTACTGTATCCTTTGGACCTTCACATTGACGATGAAACACAGAAATCGCATCGGAATTGAATATAAAAGGCAAAATGCCAAATTAAGTACAAGAAGAGTGAGTCTTCTAACAGTTTGTGCTTTGAGCGGCTCCTGGGAGACCAGTATTAGATTCCGATGCACCAGTGCAGGTTTACTGTATCCCTTGGACCTTCACATTGACGATGAAACACAGAAGTCGCATCGGAATTGAATATAAAATGCACAATGCCGAATTAAGTACAAGAAGAGTGAGTCTTCTAACAGTTTGTTCTTTGAGCGGCTCCTGGGAGACCACTATTGGATTCCGATGCACCAGTGCAGGTTAACTGTATCCCTTGGACCTTCACATTGACGATGAAACACAGATATCGCATCGGAATTGAATATAAAAGGCACAATGCCGACTTAAGTACTAGAAGAGTGAAACTTCTAAGAGTTTGTGGTTTGAGCGGCTCGTGGGAGACCAAAATTAGATTCCGATGCACCAGTGCAGGTTTACTGTATCCCTTGGACCTTCACATTGACGATGAAACACACAAATCGCATCGGAATTGAATATAAAAGGCACAATGACGACTTAAGTACAAGAAGAGTGAATCTTCTAAGAGTTTGTGGTTTGAGCGGCTCCTGGGAGACCAGTATTCGATGCCGATGCACCAGTGCAGGTTTACTGTATCCCTTGGACCTTCACATAGAGGATGAAACACAGAAATCGCATCGGAATTGAATATAAAACGCACAATGCCGACTTAAGTACAAGAAGAGTGAGTCTTCTAACAGTTTGTGGTTTGAGCGCCTCCTGGGAAACCAGTATTATATTCCGATGCACCAGTGCAGGTTAACTGTATCCCTTGGACCTTCACATTGACGATGAAACACAGATATTGCATCGGAATTGAATATGAAAGGCACAATGCCGACTCAAGTACAAGAAGAGAGAATCTTCTAAGAGTTTGCGCTTTGAGCGGCTCCTGGGAGACCAGTATTGGATTCCGATGCACCAGTGCAGGTTTACTGTATCCCTTGGACCTTCACATTGACGATGAAACACAGATATCGCATCGGAATTGAATATAAAAGGCACATTGCCGACTTAAGTACTAGAAGAGTGTATCTTCTAAGAGTTTGTGCTTTGAGCGGCTCCTGGGAGACCAGTATTGGATTCCGATGCACCAGTGCAGGTTTACTGTATCCCTTGGACGTTCACATTGACGATGAAACACACAAATCGCATCGGAATTGAATCTGAAAGGCACAATGCCGACTTAAGTACAAGAAGAGTGAATCTTCTAAGAGTTGGTGCTTTGAGCGGCTCTTGGGATACCAGTATTGGATTCCGATGCACCGGTGCAGGTTTACTGTATCCCTTGGACCTACACATTGACGATGAAACACAGAAATCGCATCGGAATTGAATATGAAAGGCACAATGCCGACTTAAGTACAAGAAGAGTGAGTCTTCTAAGAGTTTGTGTTTTGAGCGGCTCCTGGGAGACCAGTATTATTTCCGATGCACCAGTGCAGGTTTACTGTATCCCTTGGACCTTCACATTGACGATGAAACGCAGAAATCGCATCGGAATTGATAATAAAATGCACAATGCCGACTTAAGTACAAGAAAAGTGAATCTTCTAAGAGTTTGTGCTTTAAGCGGCTCCTGGGAGACCAGTATTGGATTCCGATGCACCGGTGCAGGTTTACTGTATCCCTTGGACCTACACATTGACGATGAAACACAGAAATCGCATCGGAATTGAATATGAAAGGCACAATGCCGACTTAAGTACAAGAAGAGTGAATCTTCTAAGAGTTTGTGCTTTGAGCGGCTCCTGGGAGACCAGTATTGGATTCCGATGCAGCAGTGTCGGTTTACTGTATCCCTTGGACCTTCACATTGACGATGAAACACAGAAATCGCATCGGAATTGAATATAAAAGGCACAATGCCGACTTAAGTACAAGAAAGTGAATCTTCTAAGAGTTTGTGCTTTGAGCGGCACCTGGGAGACCAGTATTGGATTCCGATGCACCAGTGCAGTTTTACTGTATCCCTTGGACCTTTACATTCACGATGAAACACAGAAATCGCTTCGGAATTGAATATAAAATGCACAATACCGAATTAAGTACAAGAAGAGTGAATCTTCTAAGAGTTTGTGGTTTGAGCGGCTCCTGGGAGACCAGTATTAGATTCCGATGCACCAGTGCAGGTTTACAGTATCCCTTGGACCTTCACATTGACGATGAAACACAGAAATCGCATTGGAATTGAATATAAAAGGGCACAATGCCGACTTAAGTACAAGAAGAGTGAATCTTCTTGGAGTTTGTGCCTTGAGCGGCTGCTGGGAGACCAGGATTAGATTCCGATGCACCAGTGCAGGTTTACTGTATTCCTTGGACCTTCACATTGACGCTGAAACACAGAATTCGCATCGGAATTCAATATAAAAGGCACAATGCCGACTTATGTACAAGAAGAGTGAATCTTCTAAGAGTTTGTGCTTTGAGCGACTCCTGGGAGACCAGTATTGGATTCCGATGCAGCAGCGTCGGTTTACTGTATCCCTTGGTCCTTCACATTGACGATGAAACACAGAAATCGCATCGGAATTAAATATAAAACGCACAATGCCGACTTAAGTACAAGAAGAGTGAATCTTCTTGGAGTTTGTGCTTTGAGCGGCTCCTGGGAGACCAGTATTAGATTCCGATGCACGAGTGTAGGTTTACTGTATCCCTTGGACCTTCACATTGACGATGAAACACGGAAATCGCATAGGAATTGAATATATAAGGCACAATGCCGACTTAAGTACAAGAAGAGTGAATCTTCTAAGAGATTGTGGTTTGAGCGGCTCCTGGGAGACCAGTATTGGATTCCGATGCACCAGTGCAGGTTTACTGTATCCCTTGGACCTTCACATTGACGATGAAACACAGAAATCACATCGGAATTGAATATAAAATTCCCAATGCCGACTTAAGTACAAGAAGAGTGAATCTTCTAAGACTTTGTGCTTTGAGCGACTCCTGGGAGACCAGTATTGGATTCCGATGCACCAGTGCAGGTTTATCCCTTGGACCTTCACATTGACTATGAATCACACAAATCGCATCGGAATTGAATATAAAAGGCACAATGCCGACTTCAGTACAGGAAGAGTGAATCTTCTAAGAGTTTGTGTTTTAGCGGCTCCTGGGAGACCAGTATTGCATTCCGATGTACCAGTGCAGGTTTACTGTATCCCTTGGACCTTCACATTGACGATGAAACACAGAAATCACATCGGAATTGAATATAAAAGGCACAATGCCGACTTAAGTACAAGAATTGTGAATCTTCTAAGAGTTAGTGGTTTGAGCGGCTCCTGGGAGACCAGTATTAGATTCCGATGCACCAGTGCAGGTTTACTATATCCCATGGACCTACACATTGACGATGAAACACAGAAATCGCATCGGAATTGAATATAAAAGGCACAATGCCGACTTAAATACAAGAAGAGTGAATCTTCTAAGAGTTTGTGCCTTGAGCGGCTCCTGGGATACTAGTATTGGATTCCGATGCACCAGTGCAGGTTTACTGTATCCCTTGGACCTTCACATTGACGATGAAACACAGAAATCGAATCGCAATTGAATATAAAAGGCACAATGCCGACTTAAGTACAAGAAGAGTGAATCTTCTAAGAGTTTGCGCTTTGAGCGTCTCCTGGGAGACCAGTATTAGATTCCGATGCACCAGTGCAGGTTTACTGTATCCCTTGGACCTTGACATTGACGATGAAACACAGATATCGCATCGGAATTGAATATAAAAGGCACGATGCCGACTTAACTACAAGAAGAGTGAATCTTCTAAGAGTTTGTGCTTTGAGCAGCTCCTGGGAGACCAGTATTGGATTCCGATGCACCAGTGCAGGTTTACTGTATCCCTTGGACCTTCACATTGACGATGAAACACAGAAATCGCATCGGAATTGAATATAAAATGCAAAATGCCGAATTAAGTACAAGAAGAGTGAGTCTTCTAACAGTTTGTTTTTTGAGCGGCTCCTGGGAGACCAGTATTGGATTCCGGTGCACCAGTGCAGGTTAACTGTATCCCTTGGACCTTCACATTTACGATGAAACACAGATGTCGCATCGGAATTGAATATAAAAGGCACAATGCCAACTTAAGTACTAGAAGAGTGAATCTTCTAAGAGTTTGTGCTTTGAGCGGCTCTTGGGAGACCAGTATTGGATTCCGATGCACCAGTGCAGGTTTACTGTATCCCTTGGACGTTCACATTGACGATGAATCAAAGAAATCGGATCGGAATTGATTATAAAAGGCACAATGCCGACTTAAGTACAAGAAGAGTGAGTCTTCTAACCGTTTGTGGTTTGAGCGCCTCCTGGGAAACCAGTATTATATTCCGATGCACCAGTGCAGGATAACTGTATCAATTGGACCTTCACATTGACGATGAAATACAGATATTGCATCGGAATTGAATGTGAAAGGAACAATGCCGACTTAAGGACAAGAAGAGTGAATCTTCTAAAAGTTTGCGCTTTGAGCGGCTCCTGGGAGACCAGTATTGGATTCCGATGCACCAGTGCAGGTTTACTGTATCCCTTGGACCTTCACATTGACGATGAAACACAGAAATCGCATCGGAATTGAATATAAAAGGCAAAATGCCGAATTAAGTACAAGAAGAGTGAGTCTTCTAACAGTTTGTTCTTTGAACGGCTCCTGGGAGACCAGTATTGGATTCCGGTGCACCAGTGCAGGTTAACTGTATCCCTTGGACTTTCACATTGACGATGAAACACAGATATCGCATCGGAATTGAATATAAAAGGCACCATGCCGACTTAAGTACTAGAAGAGTGAATCTTCTAAGAGTTTGTGCTTTGAGCTGCTCTTGGGAGACCAGTATTGGATTCCGATGCACCAGTGCAGGTTTACTGTATCCCTTGGACGTTCACATTGACGATGAAACAAAGAAATCGCATCGGAATTGAATCTGAAAGGCACAATGCCGACTTAAGTACAAGAAGAGTGAATCTTCTAAGTGTTGGTGCTTTGAGCGGCTCTTGGGATACCAGTATTGGATTCCGATGCACCGGTGCAGGTTTACTGTATCCCTTGGACCTACACATTGACGATGAAACACAGAAATCGCATCGGAATTGATAATAAAATGCACAATGCCGACTTAAGTACAAGAAAAGTGAATCTTCTAAGAGTTTGTGCTTTAAGCGGCTCCTGGGAGACCAGTATTGGATTCCGATGCACCGGTGCAGGTTTACTGTATCCCTTGGACCTACACATTGACGATGAAACACAGAAATCGCATCGGAATTGAATATGAAAGGCACAATGCCGACTTAAGTACAAGAAGAGTGAATCTTCTAAGAGTTTGTGCTTTGAGCGGCTCCTGGGAGACCAGTATTGGATTCCGATGCAGCAGTGTCGGTTTACTGTATCCCTTGGACCTTCACATTGACGATGAAACACAGAAATCGCATCGGAATTGAATATAAAAGGCACAATGCCGACTTAAGTACAAGAAAGTGAATCTTCTAAGAGTTTGTGCTTTGAGCGGCACCTGGGAGACCAGTATTGGATTCCGATGCACCAGTGCAGTTTTACTGTATCCCTTGGACCTTTACATTCACGATGAAACACAGAAATCGCATCGGAATTGAATATAAAATGCACAATACCGAATTAAGTACAAGAAGAGTGAATCTTCTAAGAGTTTGTGGTTTGAGCGGCTCCTGGGAGACCAGTATTAGATTCCGATGCACCAGTGCAGGTTTACAGTATCCCTTGGACCTTCACATTGACGATGAAACACAGAAATCGCATTGGAATTGAATATAAAAGGGCACAATGCCGACTTAAGTACAAGAAGAGTGAATCTTCTTGGAGTTTGTGCCTTGAGCGGCTGCTGGGAGACCAGGATTAGATTCCGATGCACCAGTGCAGGTTTACTGTATTCCTTGGACCTTCACATTGACGCTGAAACACAGAATTCGCATCGGAATTCAATATAAAAGGCACAATGCCGACTTATGTACAAGAAGAGTGAATCTTCTAAGAGTTTGTGCTTTGAGCGACTCCTGGGAGACCAGTATTGGATTCCGATGCAGCAGCGTCGGTTTACTGTATCCCTTGGACCTTCACATTGACGCTGAAACACAGAATTCGCATCGGAATTCAATATAAAACGCACAATGCCGACTTAAGTACAAGAAGAGTGAATCTTCTTGGAGTTTGTGCTTTGAGCGGCTCCTGGGAGACCAGTATTAGATTCCGATGCACGAGTGTAGGTTTACTGTATCCCTTGGACCTTCACATTGACGATGAAACACGGAAATCGCATAGGAATTGAATATATAAGGCACAATGCCGACTTAAGTACAAGAAGAGTGAATCTTCTAAGAGATTGTGGTTTGAGCGGCTCCTGGGAGACCAGTATTGGATTCCGATGCACCAGTGCAGGTTTACTGTATCCCTTGGACCTTCACATTGACGATGAAACACAGAAATCACATCGGAATTGAATATAAAATTCCCAATGCCGACTTAAGTACAAGAAGAGTGAATCTTCTAAGACTTTGTGCTTTGAGCGACTCCTGGGAGACCAGTATTGGATTCCGATGCACCAGTGCAGGTTTACTTTATCCCTTGGACCTTCACATTGACTATGAATCACACAAATCGCATCGGAATTGAATATAAAAGGCACAATGCCGACTTCAGTACAGGAAGAGTGAATCTTCTAAGAGTTTGTGTTTTAGCGGCTCCTGGGAGACCAGTATTAGATTCTGATGCACGAGTGTAGGTTTACTGTATCCCTTGGAGCTTCAAATTGACGATGAAACACAGAAATCGCATCGGAATTGAATATAAAAGGCACAATGCCGACTTAAGTACAAGAAGAGTGAGTCTTCTAACAGTCTGTGCTTTGAGCGGCTCCTTGGAGACCAGTATTGCATTCCGATGTACCAGTGCAGGTTTACTGTATCCCTTGGACCTTCACATTGACGATGAAACACAGAAATCACATCGGAATTGAATATAAAAGGCACAATGCCGACTTAAGTACAAGAATTGTGAATCTTCTAAGAGTTAGTGGTTTGAGCGGCTCCTGGGAGACCAGTATTAGATTCCGATGCACCAGTGCAGGTTTACTATATCCCATGGACCTACACATTGACGATGAAACACAGAAATCGCATCGGAATTGAATATAAAAGGCACAATGCCGACTTAAATACAAGAAGAGTGAATCTTCTAAGAGTTTGTGCCTTGAGCGGCTCCTGGGATACTAGTATTGGATTCCGATGCACCAGTGCAGGTTTACTGTATCCCTTGGACCTTCACATTGACGATGAAACACAGAAATCGAATCGCAATTGAATATAAAAGGCACAATGCCGACTTAAGTACAAGAAGAGTGAATCTTCTAAGAGTTTGCGCTTTGAGCGTCTCCTGGGAGACCAGTATTAGATTCCGATGCACCAGTGCAGGTTTACTGTATCCCTTGGACCTTGACATTGACGATGAAACACAGATATCGCATCGGAATTGAATATAAAAGGCACGATGCCGACTTAACTACAAGAAGAGTGAATCTTCTAAGAGTTTGTGCTTTGAGCAGCTCCTGGGAGACCAGTATTGGATTCCGATGCACCAGTGCAGGTTTACTGTATCCCTTGGACCTTCACATTGACGATGAAACACAGAAATCGCATCGGAATTGAATATAAAATGCAAAATGCCGAATTAAGTACAAGAAGAGTGAGTCTTCTAACAGTTTGTTTTTTGAGCGGCTCCTGGGAGACCAGTATTGGATTCCGGTGCACCAGTGCAGGTTAACTGTATCCCTTGGACCTTCACATTTACGATGAAACACAGATGTCGCATCGGAATTGAATATAAAAGGCACAATGCCAACTTAAGTACTAGAAGAGTGAATCTTCTAAGAGTTTGTGCTTTGAGCGGCTCTTGGGAGACCAGTATTGGATTCCGATGCACCAGTGCAGGTTTACTGTATCCCTTGGACGTTCACATTGACGATGAATCAAAGAAATCGGATCGGAATTGATTATAAAAGGCACAATGCCGACTTAAGTACAAGAAGAGTGAGTCTTCTAACCGTTTGTGGTTTGAGCGCCTCCTGGGAAACCAGTATTATATTCCGATGCACCAGTGCAGGATAACTGTATCAATTGGACCTTCACATTGACGATGAAATACAGATATTGCATCGGAATTGAATATGAAAGGAACAATGCCGACTTAAGGACAAGAAGAGTGAATCTTCTAAAAGTTTGCGCTTTGAGCGGCTCCTGGGAGACCAGTATTGGATTCCGATGCACCAGTGCAGGTTTACTGTATCCCTTGGACCTTCACATTGACGATGAAACACAGAAATCGCATCGGAATGGAATATAAAAGGCAAAATGCCGAATTAAGTACAAGAAGAGGGAGTCTTCTAACAGTTTGTTCTTTGAACGGCTCCTGGGAGACCAGTATTGGATTCCGGTGCACCAGTGCAGGTTAACTGTATCCCTTGGACCTTCACATTGACGATGAAACACAGATATCGCATCGGAATTGAATATAAAAGGCACAATGCCGACTTAAGTACTAGAAGAGTGAATCTTCTAAGAGTTTGTGCTTTGAGCGGCTCTTGGGAGACCAGTATTGGATTCCGATGCACCAGTGCAGGTTTACTGTATCCCTTGGACGTTCACATTGACGATGAAACAAAGAAATCGGATCGGAATTGAATATAAAAGGCACAATGCCGACTTAAGTACAAGAAGAGTGAGTCTTCTAACAGTTTGTGGTTTCAGCGCCACCTGGGAAACCAGTATTATATTCCGATGCACCAGTGCAGGTTAACTGTATCCCTTGGACCTTCACATTGACGATGAAACACAGATATTGCATCGGAATTGAATATGATAGGAACAATGCCGACTTAAGTACAAGAAGAGTGAATCTTCTAAGAGTTTGTGGTTTGTGCGGCTCCTGGGAGACCAGAATTGGATTCCGATGCACCAGTGCAGGTTTACTGTATCCCTTGGACCTTCACATAGACGATGAAACACAGAAATCGCATCGGAATTGAATATAAAAGGCACAATGCCGACTTAAGTGCAAGAAGAGTGAGTCTTCCCTACAGTTTGTGGTTTGAGCGCCTCCTGGGAAACCTGTATTATATTCCGATGCACCAGTGCAGGTTAACTGTATCCCTTGGACCTTCACATTGACGATGAATCACAGATATTGCATCGGAATTGAATATGAAAGGCACAATGCCGACTTAAGTACAAGAAGAGTGAATCTTCTAAGAGTTTGCGCATTGAGCGGCTCCTGGGAGACCAGTATTGGATTCCGATGCACCAGTGCTGGTTTACTGTATCCCTTGGACTTTCACATTGACGATGAAACACAGAAATCGCATCGTAATTGAATATAAAAGGCACAATGCCGACTTAAGTGCAAGAAGAGTGTATCTTCTAAGAGTTTGTGCTTTGAGCGGCTCCTGGGAGACCAGTATTGGATTCCGATGCACCAGTGCAGGTTTACTGTATCCCTTGGACCTTCACATTGACGATGAAACACAGAAATCGCATCGGAATTGAATATAAAAGGCACAATGCCGACTTAAGTACAAGAAGAGTGAATCTTCTAAGAGTTTGTGCTTTGAGCGGCTCCTGGGAGACCAGTATTGGATTCCGATGCACCAGTGCAGGTTTACTGTATCCCTTTTACCTTCACATTGACGATGAAACACAGAAATCGCATCGGAGTTGATTTTAAAGGTACAATGCAGACTTAAGTACAAGAAGAGTGAATCTTCTAAGAGTTTGTGCTTTAAGCGGCTCCTGTGAGACCAGTATTGGATTCCGATGCACCAGTGCAGGTTTACTGTATCCCTTGGACCTTCACATTGACGATGAAACACAGAAATCGAATCGCAATTGAATATAAAAGGCACAATGCCGACTTAAGTACAAGAAGAGTGAATCTTCTAAGAGTTTGCGCTTTGAGCGGCTCCTGGGAGACCAGTATTGGACTCCGATGCACCAGTGCAGGTTTACTGTATCCCTTGGACCTTCACATTGACGATGAAACACAGAAATCGCATCGGAATTGAATATAAAAGGCACAATGCCGACTTAAGTACAAGAAGAGTGAATCTTCTAAGAGTTTGTGCTTTGAGCGGCTCCTGGGAGACCAGTATTGGATTCCGATGCACCAGTGCAGGTTTACTGTATCCCTTGGACCTTCACATTGACGATGAAACTCAGAAATCGCATCGGAATTGAATATAAAAGGCAAAATGCCGAATTAGGTACAAGAAGAGTGAGTCTTCTAACAGTTTGTTCTTTGAGCGGCTCCTGGGAGACCAGTATTGGATTCCGGTGCACCAGTGCAGGTTAACTGTATCCCTTGGACCCTCACATTGACGATGAAACACAGATATCGCATCGGAATTGAATATAAAAAGCACAATGCCAACTTAAGTACTAGAAGAGTGAATCTTCTAAGAGTTTGTGCTTTGAGCGGCTCTTGGGAGACCAGTATTGGATTCCGATGCACCAGTGCAGGTTTACTGTATCCCTTGGACGTTCACATTGACGATGAAACAAAGAAATCGGATCGGAATTGAATATAAAAGGCACAATGCCGACTTAAGTACAAGAAGAGTGAGTCTTCTAACAGTTTGTGGTTTGAGCGCCTCCTGGGAAACCAGTATTATATTCCGATGCACCAGTGCAGGTTAACTGTATCCCTTGGACCTTCACATTGACGATGAAACACAGATATTGCATCGGAATTGAATATGAAAGGAACAATGCCGACTTAAGTACAAGAAGAGTGAATCTTCTAAGAGTTTGTGGTTTGAGCGGCTCCTGGGAGACCAGAATTGGATTCCGATGCACCAGTGCAGGTTTACTGTATCCCTTGGACCTTCACATAGACGATGAAACACAGAAATCGCATCGGAATTGAATATAAAAGGCACAATGCCGACTTAAGAACAAGAAGAGTGAGTCTTCCCTACAGTTTGTGGTTTGAGCGCCTCCTGGGAAACCAGTATTATATTCCGATGCACCAGTGCAGGTTAACTGTATCCCTTGGACCTTCACATTGACGATGAATCACAGATATTGCATCGGAATTGAATATGAAAGGCACAATGCCGACTTAAGTACAAGAAGAGTGAATCTTCTAAGTGTTTGCGCATTGAGCGGCTCCTGGGAGACCAGTATTGGATTCCGATGCACCAGTGCTGGTTTACTGTATCCCTTGGACCTTCACATTGACGATGAAACACAGAAATCGCATCGTAATCGAATATAAAAGGCACAATGCCGACTTAAGTGCAAGATGAGTGTATCTTCTAAGAGTTTGTGCTTTGAGCGGCTCCTGGGAGACCAGTATTGGATTCCGATGCACCAGTGCAGGTTTACTGTATCCCTTGGACCTTCACATTGACGATGAAACACAGAAATCGCATCGAAATTGAATATAAAAGGCACAATGCCTACTTAAGTAAAAGAAGAGTGAGTCTTCTAACAGTTTGTGGTTTGAGCGCCTCCTGGGAGACCATTATCAGATTTCGATGCACCAGTGCAGGTTTACTGTATCCCTTGGACCTTCACATTGACGATGAAACACAGAAATCGCACCGGAGTTGATTATAAAAGGTACAATGCAGACTTAAGTACAAGAAGAGTGAATCTTCTAAGAGTTTGTGTTTTAAGCGGCTCCTGGGAGACCAGTATTGGATTCCGATGCACCAGTGCAGGTTTACTGTATACCTTGGACCTTCACATTGACGATGAAACACAGAAATCGCATCGGAATTGAATGTAAAAGGCACAATGCCGACTTAAGTAAAAGAAGAGTGAGTCTTCTAACAGTTTGTGGTTTGAGCGCCTCCTGGGAGACCAGTATCAGATTTCGATGCACCAGTGCAGGTTTACTGTATCCCTTGGACCTTCACATTGACGATGAAACACAGAAATCGCATCGGAGTTGATTTTAAAGGTACAATGCAGACTTAAGTACAAGAAGAGTGAATCTTCTTAGAGTTTGTGCTTTAAGCGGCTCCTGTGAGACCAGTATTGGATTCCGATGCACCAGTGCAGGTTTACTGTATCCCTTGGACCTTCACATTGACGATGAAACACAGAAATCGAATCGCAATTGAATATAAAAGGCACAATGCCGACTTAAGTACAAGAAGAGTGAATCTTCTAAGAGTTTGCGCTTTGAGCGGCTCCTGGGAGACCAGTATTGGACTCCGATGCACCAGTGCAGGTTTACTGTATCGCTTGGACCTTCACATTGACGATGAAACACAGAAATCGCATCGGAATTGAATATAAAAGGCACAATGCCGACTTAAGTACAAGAAGAGTGAATCTTCTAAGAGTTTGTGCTTTGAGCGGCTCCTGGGAGACCAGTATTGGATTCCGATGCACCAGTGCAGGTTTACTGTATCCCTTGGACCTTCACATTGACGATGAAACTCAGAAATCGCATCGGAATTGAATATAAAAGGCAAAATGCCGAATTAGGTACAAGAAGAGTGAGTCTTCTAACAGTTTGTTCTTTGAGCGGCTCCTGGGAGACCAGTATTGGATTCCGGTGCACCAGTGCAGGTTAACTGTATCCCTTGGACCCTCACATTGACGATGAAACACAGATATCGCATCGGAATTGAATATAAAAGGCAGAATGCCGACTTAAGTACTAGAAGAGTGAATCTTCTAAGAATTTGTGCTTTGAGCGGCTCCTGGGAGACCAGTGTTGGATTCAGATGCACCAGTGCAGGTTTACTGTATCCCTTGGACCTTCACATAGACGATGAAACACAGAAATCGCATCGGAATTGAATATAAAAGGCACAATGCCGACTTAAGTACAAGAAGAGTGAGTCTTCCCTACAGTTTGTGGTTTGAGCGCCTCCTGGGAAACCTGTATTATATTCCGATGCACCAGTGCAGGTTAACTGTATCCCTTGGACCTTCACATTGACGATGAATCACAGATATTGCATCAGAATTGAATATGAAAGGCACAATGCCGACTTAGGTACAAGAAGAGTGAATCTTCTAAGAGTTTGCGCATTGAGCGGCTCCTGGGAGACCAGTATTGGATTCCGATGCACCAGTGCTGGTTTACTGTATCCCTTGGACCTTTACATTGACGATGAAACACAGAAATCGCATCGTAATTGAATATAAAAGGCACAATGCCGACTTAAGTGCAAGAAGAGTGTATCTTCTAAGAGTTTGTGCTTTGAGCGGCTCCTGGGAGACCAGTATTGGATTCCGATGCACCAGTGCAGGTTTACTGTATCCCTTGGACCTTCACATTGACGATGAAACACAGAAATCGCATCGGAATTGAATATAAAAGGCACAATGCCGACTTAAGTACAAGAAGAGTGAATCTTCTAAGAGTTTGTGCTTTGAGCGGCTCCTGGGAGACCAGTATTGGATTCCGGTGCACCAGTGCAGGTTAACTGTATCCCTTGGACCCTCACATTGACGATGAAACACAGATATCGCATCGGAATTGAATATAAAAAGCACAATGCCAACTTAAGTACTAGAAGAGTGAATCTTCTAAGAGTTTGTGCTTTGAGCGGCTCTTGGGAGACCAGTATTGGATTCCGATGCACCAGTGCAGGTTTACTGTATCCCTTGGACGTTCACATTGACGATGAAACAAAGAAATCGGATCGGAATTGAATATAAAAGGCACAATGCCGACTTAAGTACAAGAAGAGTGAGTCTTCTAACCGTTTGTGGTTTGAGCGCCTCCTGGGAAACCAGTATTATATTCCGATGCACCAGTGCAGGATAACTGTATCAATTGGACCTTCACATTGACGATGAAATACAGATATTGCATCGGAATTGAATATGAAAGGAACAATGCCGACTTAAGGACAAGAAGAGTGAATCTTCTAAAAGTTTGCGCTTTGAGCGGCTCCTGGGAGACCAGTATTGGATTCCGATGCACCAGTGCAGGTTTACTGTATCCCTTGGACCTTCACATTGACGATGAAACACAGAAATCGCATCGGAATTGAATATAAAAGGCAAAATGCCGAATTAAGTACAAGAAGAGTGAGTCTTCTAACAGTTTGTTCTTTGAACGGCTCCTGGGAGACCAGTATTGGATTCCGGTGCACCAGTGCAGGTTAACTGTATCCCTTGGACCTTCACATTGACGATGAAACACAGATATCGCATCGGAATTGAATATAAAAGGCACAATGCCGACTTAAGTACTAGAAGAGTGAATCTTCTAAGAGTTTGTGCTTTGAGCGGCTCTTGGGAGACCAGTATTGGATTCCGATGCACCAGTGCAGGTTTACTGTATCCCTTGGACGTTCACATTGACGATGAAACAAAGAAATCGGATCGGAATTGAATATAAAAGGCACAATGCCGACTTAAGTACAAGAAGAGTGAGTCTTCTAACAGTTTGTGGTTTGAGCGCCTCCTGGGAAACCAGTATTATATTCCGATGCACCAGTGCAGGTTAACTGTATCCCTTGGACCTTCACATTGACGATGAAACACAGATATTGCATCGGAATTGAATATGAAAGGAACAATGCCGACTTAAGTACAAGAAGAGTGAATCTTCTAAGAGTTTGTGGTTTGAGCGGCTCCTGGGAGACCAGAATTGGATTCCGATGCACCAGTGCAGGTTTACTGTATCCCTTGGACCTTCACATAGACGATGAAACACAGAAATCGCATCGGAATTGAATATAAAAGGCACAATGCCGACTTAAGAACAAGAAGAGTGAGTCTTCCCTACAGTTTGTGGTTTGAGCGCCTCCTGGGAAACCAGTATTATATTCCGATGCACCAGTGCAGGTTAACTGTATCCCTTGGACCTTCACATTGACGATGAATCACAGATATTGCATCGGAATTGAATATGAAAGGCACAATGCCGACTTAAGTACAAGAAGAGTGAATCTTCTAAGAGTTTGCGCATTGAGCGGCTCCTGGGAGACCAGTATTGGATTCCGATGCACCAGTGCTGGTTTACTGTATCCCTTGGACCTTCACATTGACGATGAAACACAGAAATCGCATCGTAATTGAATATAAAAGGCACAATGCCGACTTAAGTGCAAGAAGAGTGTATCTTCTAAGAGTTTGTGCTTTGAGCGGCTCCTGGGAGACCAGTATTGGATTCCGATGCACCAGTGCAGGTTTACTGTATCCCTTGGACCTTCACATTGACGATGAAACACAGAAATCGCATCGAAATTGAATATAAAAGGCACAATGCCTACTTAAGTAAAAGAAGAGTGAGTCTTCTAACAGTTTGTGGTTTGAGCGCCTCCTGGGAGACCATTATCAGATTTCGATGCACCAGTGCAGGTTTACTGTATCCCTTGGACCTTCACATTGACGATGAAACACAGAAATCGCACCGGAGTTGATTATAAAAGGTACAATGCAGACTTAAGTACAAGAAGAGTGAATCTTCTAAGAGTTTGTGTTTTAAGCGGCTCCTGGGAGACCAGTATTGGATTCCGATGCACCAGTGCAGGTTTACTGTATACCTTGGACCTTCACATTGACGATGAAACACAGAAATCGCATCGGAATTGAATGTAAAAGGCACAATGCCGACTTAAGTAAAAGAAGAGTGAGTCTTCTAACAGTTTGTGGTTTGAGCGCCTCCTGGGAGACCAGTATCAGATTTCGATGCACCAGTGCAGGTTTACTGTATCCCTTGGACCTTCACATTGACGATGAAACTCAGAAATCGCATCGGAATTGAATATAAAAGGCAAAATGCCGAATTAGGTACAAGAAGAGTGAGTCTTCTAACAGTTTGTTCTTTGAGCGGCTCCTGGGAGACCAGTATTGGATTCCGGTGCACCAGTGCAGGTTAACTGTATCCCTTGGACCCTCACATTGACGATGAAACACAGATATCGCATCGGAATTGAATATAAAAGGCAGAATGCCGACTTAAGTACTAGAAGAGTGAATCTTCTAAGAATTTGTGCTTTGAGCGGCTCCTGGGAGACCAGTGTTGGATTCAGATGCACCAGTGCAGGTTTACTGTATCCCTTGGACCTTCACATTGACGATGAAACACAGAAATCGCATCGGAATTGAATATAAAAGGCACAATGCCGACTTAAGTACAAGAAGAGTGAGTCTTCTAACAGTTTGTGGTTTGAGTGCCTCATGGGAAACCAGTATTATATTCCGATGCACCAGTGCAGGTTAACTGTATCCCTTGGACCTTCACATTGACGATGAAACACAGATATTGCATCGGAATTGAATATGAAAGGCACAATGCCGACTTATGTACAAGAAGAGTGTATCTTCTAAGAGATTGTGCCTTGAGCGGCTGCTGGGAGACCAGTATTGGATTCCGAAGCACCAGTGCAGGTTTACTGTATCCCTTGGACCTTCACATTAACGATGAAACACAGAAATCGCATCGGAAATGAATATAAAAGGCAAAATGCCGAATTAAGTACAAGAAGAGTGAGTCTTCTAACAGTTTGTTCATTGAGCGGCTCCTGGGAGACCAGTATTGGATTCCGATGCACCAGTGCAGGTTAACTGTATCCCTTGGACGTTCACATTGACGATGAAACACAGATATCGCATCGGAATTGAATATAAAAGGCACAATGCCGACTTAAGTACTAGAAGAGTGAATCTTCTAAGAGTTTGTGCTTTGAGCGGCTCCTGGGAGACCAGTATTGGATTCCGATGCACCAGTGCAGGTTTACTGTATCCCTTGGACGTTCACATTGACGATGAAACACAGAAATCGGATCGGAATTGAATATGACAGGCACAATGCCGACTTAAGTACAAGAAGAGTGAGTCTTCTAAGAGTTTGTGTTTTGAGCGGCTCCTGGGAGACCAGTATTAGATTCCGATGCACCAGTGTAGGTTTACTGTATCCCTTGGACCTTCACATTGACGATGAAACACAGATATCGCATCAGAATTGAATATAAAAGGCACAATGCCGACTTAAGTGCTAGAAGAGTGAATCTTATAAGAGTTTGTGCTTTCAGCGGCTCCTGGGAGACCAGTATTGGATTCCGATGCACCAGTGCAGGTTTACTGTATCCCTTGGACGTTCACATTGACGATGAAACAAAGAAATCGCATCGGAATTGAATATAACAGGCACAATGCCGACTTAAGTACAAGAAGAGTGTGTCTTCTAACAGTTTGTGGTTTGAGCGGTTCCTGGGAGACCAGTATTAGATTCCGATGCACCAGTGCAGGTTTACTGTATCCCTTGGACCTTCACATTGACGATGAAACGCAGAAATCGCATCTGAATTGAATATAAAAGGCACAATGCCGACTTAAGTACAAGAAGAGTGAATCTTCTAAGAGTTTGTGCTTTGAGCGGCTCCTGGGAGACCACTATTAGATTCCGATGCACCAGTGCAGGTTTACTGTATCCCTTGGACCTTCACATTGACGATGAAACACAGATATCGCATCGGAATTGAATATAAAAGTACAATTCCGACTTAACTACAAGAAGAGTGAATCTTCTAAGAGTTTGTGCTTTGAGCAGCTCCTGGGAGACCAGTATTCGATGCCGATGCACCAGTGCAGGTTTACTGTATCCCTTGGACCTTCACATTGACGATGAAACACAGATATCGCATCGGAATTGAATATAAAAGGCACAATGCCGACTTAACTACAAGAAGAGTGAATCTTCTAAGAGTTTCTGCTTTGAGCAGCTCCTGGGAGACCAGTATTGGATTCCGATGCATCAGTGCAGGTTAACTGTATCCCTTGGACCTTCACATTGACGATGAAACACAGATATCGCATCGGAATTGAATATAAAAGGCACAATGCCGACTTAAGTACTAGAAGAGTGAATCTTCTAAGAGTTTGTGCTTTGAGCGGCACTTGGGAGACCAGTATTGGATTCCGATGCACCAGTGCAGGTTTACTGTATCCCTTGGACCTTCACATTGACGATGAAACACAGAAATCGCATCGGAATTGAATATAAAAGGCACAATGCCTACTTAAGTAAAAGAAGAGTGAGTCTTCTAACAGTTTGTGGTTTGAGCGCCTCCTGGGAGACCAGTATCAGATTTCGATGCACCAGTGCAGGTTTACTGTATCCCTTGGACCTTCATATTGACGATGAAACACAGAAATCGCATCGGAGTTGATTATAAAAGGTACAATGCCGACTTAAGTACAAGAAGAGTGAATCTTCTAAGAGTTTGTGTTTTAAGCGGCTCCTGGGAGACCAGTATTGGATTCCGATGCACCAGTACAGGTTTACTGTATCCCTTGGACCTTCACATTGACGATGAAACACAGAAATCGCATCGGAATTGAATGTAAAAGGCACAATGCCGACTTAAGTAAAAGAAGAGTGAGTCTTCTAACAGTTTGTGGTTTGAGCGCCTCCTGGGAGACCAGTATCAGATTTCGATGCACCAGTGCAGGTTTACTGTATCCCTTGGACCTTCACATTGACGATGAAACACAGAAATCGCATCGGAGTTGATTATAAAAGGTACAATGCAGACTTAAGTACAAGAAGAGTGAATCTTCTAAGAGTTTGTGCTTTAAGCGGCTCCTGTGACACCAGTATTGGATTCCGATGCACCAGTGCAGGTTTACTGTATCCCTTGGACCTTCACATTGACGATGAAACACAGAAATCGAATCGCAATTGAATATAAAAGTCACAATGCCGACTTAAGTACAAGAAGAGTGAATCTTCTAAGAGTTTGCGCTTTGAGCGGCTCCTGGGAGACCAGTATTGGACTCCGATGCACCAGTGCAGGTTTACTGTATCCCTTGGACCTTCACATTGACGATGAAACACAGATATCGCATCAGAATTGAATATAAAAGGCACAATGCCGACTTAAGTGCTAGAAGAGTGAATCTTATAAGAGTTTGTGCTTTGAGCGGCTCCTGGGAGACCAGTATTGGATTCCGATGCACCAGTGCAGGTTTACTGTATCCCTTGGACGTTCACATTGACGATGAAACACAGAAATCGCATCGGAATTGAATATAACAGGCACAATGCCGACTTAAGTACAAGAAGAGTGAGTCTTCTAACATTTTGTGGTTTGAGCGGCTCCTGGGAGACCAGTATTAGATTCCGATGCACCAGTGCAGGGTTTACTGTATCCCTTGGACCTTCACATTGACGATGAAACGCAGAAATCGCATCGGAATTGAATATAAAAGGCACAATGACGACTTAAGTACAAGAAGAGTGAATCTTCTAAGAGTTTGTGCTTTGAGCGGCTCCTGGGAGACCACTATTAGATTCCGATGCACCAGTGCAGGTTTACTGTATCCCTTGGACCTTCACATTGACGATGAAACACAGATATCGCATCGGAATTGAATATAAAAGTACAATTCCGACTGAACTACAAGAAGAGTGAATCTTCTAAGAGTTTGTGCTATGAGCAGCTCCTGGGAGACCAGTATTCGATGCCGATGCACCAGTGCAGGTTTATTGTATCCCTTGGACCTTCACATTGACGATGAAACACAGATATCGCATCGGAATTGAATATAAAAAGCAGTATGCCGACTTAACTACAAGAAGAGTGAATCTTCTAAGAGTTTGTGCTTTGAGCAGCTCCTGGGAGACCAGTATTGGATTCCGATGCATCAGTGCAGGTTTACTGTATCCCTTGGACCTTCACATTGACGATGAAACACAGAAATCGCATCGGAATTGAATATAAAAGGCAAAATGCCGAATTAAGTACAAGAAGAGTGAGTCTTCTAACAGTTTGTTCTTTGAGCGGATCCTGGGAGACCAGTATTGGATTCCGGTGCACCAGTGCAGGTTAACTGTATCCCTTGGACTTTCACATTGACGATGAAACACAGATATCGCATCGGAATTGAATATAAAAGGCACAATGCCGACTTAAGTACTAGAAGAGTGAATCTTCTAAGAGTTTGTGCTTTGAGCGGCTCCTGGGAGACCAACATTACATTCCGATGCACCAGAGCAGGTTTACTGTATCCCTTGGACCTTCACATTGACGATGAAACACAGATATCGCATCGGAATTGAATATAAAAGGCACAATGCCGACTTAAGTACTAGAAGAGTGAATCTTCTAAGAGTTTGTGCTTTGAGCGGCACTTGGGAGACCAGTATTGGATTCCGATGCACCAGTGCAGGTTTACTGTATCCCTTGGACCTTCACATTGACGATGAAACATAGAAATCGCATCGGAATTGAATATGAAAGGCACAATGCCTACTTAAGTAAAAGAAGAGTGAGTCTTCTAACAGTTTGTGGTTTGAGCGCCTCCTGGGAGACCAGTATCAGATTTCGATGCACCAGTGCAGGTTAACTGTATCCCTTGGACCTTCGCATTGACGATGAAACACAGAAATCGCATCGGAGTTGATTATAAAAGTCACAATGTCGACTTAAGTACAAGAAGAGTGAATCTTCTAAGAGTTTGCGCTTTGAGCGGCTCCTGGGAGACCAGTATTGGACTCCGATGCACCAGTGCAGGTTTACTGTATCCCTTGGACCTTCACATTGACGATGAAACACAGAAATCGCATCGGAATTGAATATAAAAGGCACAATGCCGACTTAAGTACAAGAAGAGTGAATCTTCTAAGAGTTTGTGCTTTGAGCGGCTCCTGGGAGACCAGTATTGGATTCCGATGCACCAGTGCAGGTTTACTGTATCCCTTGGACCTTCACATTGACGATGAAACACAGAAATCGCATGGGAATTGAATATAAAAGGCACAATGCCGAATTAAGTACAAGAAGAGTGAGTCTTCTAACAGTTTGTGGTTTGAGCGCCTCCTTGGAAACCAGTATTAGATTCCGATGCACCAGTGCAGGTTAACTGTATCCCTTGGACCTTCACATTGACGATGAAAAACACAGACATTGCATCGGAATTGAATATGAAAGGAACAATGCCGACTTAAGTACAAGAAGAGTGAATCTTCTAAAAGTTTGCGCTTTGAGCGGCTCCTGGGACACCAGTATTGGATTCCGATGCACCAGTGCAGGTTTACTGTATCCCTTGGACCTTCACATTGACGATGAAACACAGAAATCGCATCGCAATTGAATATAAAAAGCACAATGCCGACTTAAGTACAAGGAGAGTGAATCTTCTAAGAGTTTGTGCTTTGAGCGGCTCCTGGGAGACAAGTATTAGATTCCGATGCACCAGTGCAGGTTAACTGTATCTCTTGGACCATCACATTGACGATGAAACACAGAAATCGCATGGGAATTGAATATAAAAGGCACAATGCCGAATTAAGTACAAGAAGAGTGAGTCTTCTAACAGTTTGTTCTTTGAGCGGCTCCTGGGAGACCAGTATTGGATTCCGATGCACCAGTGCAGGTTAACTGTATCCCTTGGACCTTCACATTGACGATGAAACACAGAAATCGCATCGGAATTGAATATAAAAGGCACAATGCCGACTTAAGTACTAGAAGAGTGAAACTTCTAAGAGTTTGTGGTTTGTCCGGCTCCTGGGAGACCAACATTAGATTCCGATGCACCAGAGCAGGTTTACTGTATCCCTTGGACCTTCACATTGACGATGAAACACACAAATCGCATCGGAATTGAATATAAAAGCACAATGACGACTTAAGTACAAGAAGAGTGAATCTTCTAAGAGTTTGTGGTTTGAGCGGCTCCTGGGAGACCAGTATTGGATTCCGATGCACCAGTGCAGGTTTACTGTATCCCTTGGACCTTCACATAGACGATGAAACACAGAAATCGCATCGAAATTGAATATAAAAGGCACAATGCCGACTTAAGTACAAGAAGAGTGAGTCTTCTAACAGTTTGTGGTTTGAGCGCCTCATGGGAAACCAGTATTATATTCCGATGCACCAGTGCAGGTTAACTGTATCCCTTGGACCTTCACATTGACGATGAAACACAGATATTGCATCGGAATTGAATATGAAAG
Source organism: Schistocerca nitens (assembly GCF_023898315.1). Lineage (NCBI taxonomy): Eukaryota > Metazoa > Arthropoda > Insecta > Orthoptera > Acrididae > Schistocerca > Schistocerca nitens. Next base: position 34,202,348 of record NC_064618.1, on the reverse strand, counting down.
GCACAATGCTGACTTAAGTACAAGAAGAGTGTATCTTCTAAGAGATTGTGCCTTGAGCGGCTGCTGGGAGACCAGTATTGGATTCCGATGCACCAGTGCATTTTTACTGTATCCCTTGGACCTTCACATTGACGATGAAACACAGAAATCGCATCGGAATTGAATATAAAAGGCAAAATGCCGAACTAAGTACAAGAAGAGTGAGTCTTCTAACAGTTTGTTCATTGTGCGGCTCCTGGGAGACCAGTATTGGATTCCGATGCACCAGTGCAGGTTAACTGTATTCCTTGGACCTTCACATTGACGATGAAACACAGATATCGAATCGCAATTGAATATAAAAGGCACATTGCCGACTTAAGTACTAGAAGAGTGAATCTTCTAAGAGTTTGTGCTTTGAGCGGCTCCTGGGAGACCAGTATGGGATTCCGATGCACCAGTGCAGGTTTACTGTATCCCTTGGACCTTCACATTGACGATGAAACACAGAAATCGCATCGGAAGTGAATATAAAAGGCACAATGCCGACATAAGTAAAAGAAGAGTGAGTCTTCTAACAGTTTGTGGTTTGAGCGCCTCCTGGGAGACCAGTATCAGATTTCGATGCACCAGTGCAGGTTTACTGTATCCCTTGGACCTTCACATTGACGATGAAACACAGAAATCGCATAGGAGTTGATTATAAAAGGTACAATGCCGACTTAAGTACAAGAAGAGTGAATCTTCTAAGAGTTTGTGCTTTAAGCGGCTCCTGGGAGACCAGTATTGGATTCCGATGCACCAGTGCAGGTTTACTGTATCCCTTGGACCTTCACATTGACGATGAAACACAGAAATCGAATCGCAATTGAATATAAAAGGCACAATGCCGACTTAAGTACAAGAAGAGTGAATCTTCTAAGAGTTTGCGCTTTGAGCGGCTCCTGGGAGACCAGTATTGGATTCCGATGCACCAGTGCAGGTTTACTGTATCCCTTGGACCTTCACATTGACGATGAAACACAGAAATCGCATCGGAATTGAATATGAAAGCCACAATGCCGACTTAAGTACAAGAAGAGTGAATCTTCTAAGAGTTTGTGCTTTGAGCGGCTCCTGGGAGACCAGTATTGGATTCCGATGCACCAGTGCAGGTTTACTGTATCCCTTGGACCTTCACATTGACGATGAAACACAGAAATCGCATCGGAATTGAATATAAAAGACAAAATGCCGAATTAAGTACAAGAAGGGTGAGCCTTCTAACAGTTTGTTCTTTGAGCGGCTCATGGGAGAACATTATTGGATTCCGGTGCACCAGTGCAGGTTAACTCTATCCCTTGGACCTTCACATTGACGATGAAACACAGATATCGCATCGGAATTGAATATAAAAGGCACAATGCCGACTGAAGTACAAGAAGAGTGAGTCTTCTAACAGTTTGTGGTTTGAGCGCCTCCTTGGAAACCAGTATTATATTCCGATGCACCAGTGCAGGTTAACTGTATCCCTTGGACCTTCACATTGACGATGAAATACAGATATTGAATCGGAATTGAATATGCAAGGAACAATGCCGACATAAGTACAAGAAGAGTGAATCTTCTAAAAGTTTGCGCTTTGAGCGGCTCCTGGGAGACCAGTATTGGATTCCGATGCACCAGTGCAGGTTTACTGTATCCTTTGGACCTTCACATTGACGATGAAACACAGAAATCGCATCGGAATTGAATATAAAAGGCAAAATGCCAAATTAAGTACAAGAAGAGTGAGTCTTCTAACAGTTTGTGCTTTGAGCGGCTCCTGGGAGACCAGTATTAGATTCCGATGCACCAGTGCAGGTTTACTGTATCCCTTGGACCTTTACATTGACGATGAAACACAGAAGTCGCATCGGAATTGAATATAAAAGGCACAATGCCGAATTAAGTACAAGAAGAGTGAGTCTTCTAACAGTTTGTTCTTTGAGCGGCTCCTGGGAGACCACTATTGGATTCCGATGCACCAGTGCAGGTTTACTGTATCCCTTGGACCTTCACATTGACGATGAAACACAGATATCGCATCGGAATTGAATATAAAAGCACAATGCCGACTTAAGTACTAGAAGAGTGAAACTTCTAAGAGTTTGTGGTTTGAGCGGCTCGTGGGAGACCAAAATTAGATTCCGATGCACCAGTGCAGGTTTACTGTATCCCTTGGACCTTCACATTGACGATGAAACACACAAATCGCATCGGAATTGAATATAAAAGGCACAATGACGACTTAAGTACAAGAAGAGTGAATCTTCTAAGAGTTTGTGGTTTGAGCGGCTCCTGGGAGACCAGTATTCGATGCCGATGCACCAGTGCAGGTTTACTGTATCCCTTGGACCTTCACATAGAGGATGAAACACAGAAATCGCATCGGAATTGAATATAAAACGCACAATGCCGACTTAAGTACAAGAAGAGTGAGTCTTCTAACAGTTTGTGGTTTGAGCGCCTCCTGGGAAACCAGTATTATATTCCGATGCACCAGTGCAGGTTAACTGTATCCCTTGGACCTTCACATTGACGATGAAACACAGATATTGCATCGGAATTGAATATGAAAGGCACAATGCCGACTTAAGTACAAGAAGAGTGAATCTTCTAAGAGTTTGCGCTTTGAGCGGCTCCTGGGAGACCAGTATTGGATTCCGATGCACCAGTGCAGGTTTACTGTATCCCTTGGACCTTCACATTGACGATGAAACACAGATATCGCATCGGAATTGAATATAAAAGGCACATTGCCGACTTAAGTACTAGAAGAGTGTATCTTCTAAGAGTTTGTGCTGTGAGCGGCTCCTGGGAGACCAGTATTGGATTCCGATGCACCAGTGCAGGTTTACTGTATCCCTTGGACGTTCACATTGACGATGAAACACACAAATCGCATCGGAATTGAATCTGAAAGGCACAATGCCGACTTAAGTACAAGAAGAGTGAATCTTCTAAGAGTTGGTGCTTTGAGCGGCTCTTGGGATACCAGTATTGGATTCCGATGCACCGGTGCAGGTTTACTGTATCCCTTGGACCTACACATTGACGATGAAACACAGAAATCGCATCGGAATTGAATATGAAAGGCACAATGCCGACTTAAGTACAAGAAGAGTGAGTCTTCTAAGCGTTTGTGTTTTGAGCGGCTCCTGGGAGACCAGTATTATTTCCGATGCACCAGTGCAGGTTTACTGTATCCCTTGGACCTTCACATTGACGATGAAACGCAGAAATCGCATCGGAATTGATAATAAAATGCACAATGCCGACTTAAGTACAAGAAAAGTGAATCTTCTAAGAGTTTGTGCTTTAAGCGGCTCCTGGGAGACCAGTATTGGATTCCGATGCACCGGTGCAGGTTTACTGTATCCCTTGGACCTACACATTGACGATGAAACACAGAAATCGCATCGGAATTGAATATGAAAAGCACAATGCCGACTTAAGTACAAGAAGAGTGAATCTTCTAAGAGTTTGCGATTTGAGCGGCTCCTGGGAGACCAGTATTGGATTCCGATGCACCAGTGCAGGTTCACTGTATCCCTTGGACGTTCACATTGACGATGAAACACAGATATCGCTTCGGAATTGAATATAAAAGCCACAATGCCGACTTAACTAAAAGAAGAGTGAATCTTCTAAGAGTTTGTGCTTTGAGCGGCTCCTGGGGGACTAGTATTGGATTCCGATGCACCAGTGCAGGTTCACTGTATCCCTTGGACGTTCACATTGACGATGAAACACAGATATCGCTTCGGAATTGAATATAAAAGCCACAATGCCGACTTAACTACAAGAAGAGTGAATCTTCTAAGAGTTTGTGCTTTGAGCGGCTCCTGGGGGACTAGTATTGGATTCCGATGCACCAGTGCAGGTTTACTGTATCCCTTGGACCTTCACATTGACGATGAAACACACAAATCGCATCGGAATTGAATCTGAAAGGCACAATGCCGACTTAAGTACAAGAAGAGTGAATCTTCTAAGAGTTGGTGCTTTGAGCGGCTCTTGGGATACCAGTATTGGATTCCGATGCACCAGTGCAGGTTTACTGTATCCCTTGGACCTTCACATTGACGATGAAACACAGAAATCGCATCGGAATTGAATATAAAAGGCACAATGCAGACTTAAGTACAAGAAGAGTGAATCTTCTAAGAGTTTGTGCTTTGAGCGGCTCCTGGGGGACCAGTATTGGATTCCGATGCACCAGTGCAGGTTTACTGTATCCCTTGGACCTTCACATTGACGATGAAACACAGAAATCGCATCGGAATTGAATATAAAAGGCACAATGACGACTTAAGTACAAGAAGAGTGAGACTTCTAAGAGTTTGTGGTTTGAGCGGCTCCTGGGAGACCAGTATTAGATTCCGATGCACCAGTGCAGGTTTACTGTATCCCTTGGACCTTCACATTGACGATGAAACACAGAAATCGCATCGGAGTTGTTTACAAAAGGTACAATGCCGACTTAAGTACAAGAAGAGTGAATCTTCTAAGAGTTTGTGCTTTGAGCGGCTCCTGGGAGACCAGTATTAGATTCCGATGCACCAGTGCAGGTTTACTGTATCCCTTGGACCTTCACATTGACGATGAAACACAGAAATCGAATCGCAATTGAATATAAAAGGCACAATGCCGACTTAAGTACAAGAGGAGTGAATCTTCTAAGAGTTTGTGGTTTGAGCGGCTCCTGGGAGACCAGTATTGGATTCCGATGCACCAGTGCAGGTTTACTGTATCCCTTGGACCTTCACATTGACGATGAAACACAGAAATCGAATCGCAATTGAATATAAAAGGCACAATGCCGACTTAAGTACAAGAAGAGTGAATCTTCTAAGAGTTTGCGCTTTGAGCGGCTCCTGGGAGACCAGTATTGGATTCCGATGCACCAGTGCAGGTTTACTGTATCCCTTGGACCTTCACATTGACGATGAAACACAGAAATCGCATCGGAATTGAATATGAAAGCCACAATGCCGACTTAAGTACAAGAAGAGTGAATCTTCTAAGAGTTTGTGCTTTGAGCGGCTCCTGGGAGACCAGTATTGGATTCCGATGCACCAGTGCAGGTTTACTGTATCCCTTGGACCTTCACATTGTCGATGAAACACAGAAATCGCATCGGAATTGAATATAAAAGACAAAATGCCGAATTAAGTACAAGAAGAGTGAGCCTTCTAACAGTTTGTTCATTGAGCGGCTCATGGGAGAACATTATTGGATTCCGGTGCACCAGTGCAGGTTAACTCTATCCCTTGGACCTTCACATTGACGATGAAACACAGATATCGCATCGGAATTGAATATAAAAGGCACAATGCCGACTGAAGTACAATAAGAGTGAGTCTTCTAACAGTTTGTGGTTTGAGCGCCTCCTGGGAAACCAGTATTATATTCCGATGCACCAGTGCAGGTTAACTGTATCCCTTGGACCTTCACATTGACGATGAAATACAGATATTGCATCGGAATTGAATATGCAAGGAACAATGCCGACATAAGTACAAGAAGAGTGAATCTTCTATAAGTTTGCGCTTTGAGCGGCTCCTGGGAGACCAGTATTGGATTCCGATGCACCAGTGCAGGTTTACTGTATCCTTTGGACCTTCACATTGACGATGAAACACAGAAATCGCATCGGAATTGAATATAAAAGGCACAATGCCGAATTAAGTACAAGAAGAGTGAGTCTTCTAACAGTTTGTTTTTTGAGCGGCTCCTGGGAGACCAGTATTGGATTCCGATGCACCAGTGCAGGTTAACTGTATCCCTTGGACCTTCACATTGACGATGAAACACAGATATCGCATCGGAATTGAATATAAAAGGCACAATGCCGACTTAAGTACTAGAAGAGTGAAACTTCTAAGAGTTTGTGGTTTGAGCGGCTCGTGGGAGACAAAATTAGATTCCGATGCACCAGTGCAGGTTTACTGTATCCCTTGGACCTTCACGTTGACGATGAAACACACAAATCGCATCGGAATTGAATATAAAAGGCACAATGACGACTTAAGTACAAGAAGAGTGAATCTTCTAAGAGTTTGTGGTTTGAGCGGCTCCTGGGAGACCAGTATTCGATGCCGATGCACCAGTGCAGGTTTACTGTATCCCTTGGACCTTCACATAGAGGATGAAACACAGAAATCGCATCGGAATTGAATATAAAACGCACAATGCCGACTTAAGTACAAGAAGAGTGACTCTTCTAACAGTTTGTGGTTTGAGCGCCTCCTGGGAAACCAGTATTATATTCCGATGCACCAGTGCAGGTTAACTGTATCCCTTGGACCTTGACATTGACGATGAAACACAGATATTGCATCGGAATTGAATATGAAAGGCACAATGCCGACTTAAGTACTAGAAGAGTGTATCTTCTAATAGTTTGTGCTTTGAGCGGCTCCTGGGAGACCAGTATTGGATTCCGATGCACCAGTGCAGGTTTACTGTATCCCTTGGACCTTCACATTGACGATGAAACACAGAAATCGCATCGGAATTGAATATAAAAGACAAAATGCCGAATTAAGTACAAGAAGAGTGAGCCTTCTATCAGTTTGTTCATTGAGCGGCTCATGGGAGAACATTATTGGATTCCGGTGCACCAGTGCAGGTTAACTCTATCCCTTGGACCTTCACATTGACGATGAAACACAGATATCGCATCGGAATTGAATATGAAAAGCACAATGCCGACTTAAGTACAAGAAGAGTGAATCTTCTAAGAGTTTGCGATTTGAGCGGCTCCTGGGAGACCAGTATTGGATTCCGATGCACCAGTGCAGGTTCACTGTATCCCTTGGACGTTCACATTGACGATGAAACACAGATATCGCTTCGGAATTGAATATAAAAGCCACAATGCCGACTTAACTAAAACAAGAGTGAATCTTCTAAGAGTTTGTGCTTTGAGCGGCTCCTGGGGGACTAGTATTGGATTCCGATGCACCAGTGCAGGTTCACTGTATCCCTTGGACGTTCACATTGACGATGAAACACAGATATCGCTTCGGAATTGAATATAAAAGCCACAATGCCGACTTAACTACAAGAAGAGTGAATCTTCTAAGAGTTTGTGCTTTGAGCGGCTCCTGGGGGACTAGTATTGGATTCCGATGCACCAGTGCAGGTTTACTGTATCCCTTGGACCTTCACATTGACGATGAAACACACAAATCGCATCGGAATTGAATCTGAAAGGCACAATGCCGACTTAAGTACAAGAAGAGTGAATCTTCTAAGAGTTGGTGCTTTGAGCGGCTCTTGGGATACCAGTATTGGATTCCGATGCACCAGTGCAGGTTTACTGTATCCCTTGGACCTTCACATTGACGATGAAACACAGAAATCACATCGGAATTGAATATAAAAGGCACAATGCAGACTTAAGTACAAGAAGAGTGAATCTTCTAAGAGTTTGTGCTTTGAGCGGCTCCTGGGGGACCAGTATTGGATTCCGATGCACCAGTGCAGGTTTACTGTATCCCTTGGACCTTCACATTGACGATGAAACACAGAAATCGCATCGGAATTGAATATAAAAGGCACAATGACGACTTAAGTACAAGAAGAGTGAGACTTCTAAGAGTTTGTGGTTTGAGCGGCTCCTGGGAGACCAGTATTAGATTCCGATGCACCAGTGCAGGTTTACTGTATCCCTTGGACCTTCACATTGACGATGAAACACAGAAATCGCATCGGAGTTGTTTATAAAAGGTACAATGCCGACTTAAGTACAAGAAGAGTGAATCTTCTAAGAGTTTGTGCTTTGAGCGGCTCCTGGGAGACCAGTATTAGATTCCGATGCACCAGTGCAGGTTTACTGTATCCCTTGGACCTTCACATTGACGATGAAACACAGAAATCGAATCGCAATTGAATATAAAAGGCACAATGCCGACTTAAGTACAAGAGGAGTGAATCTTCTAAGAGTTTGTGGTTTGAGCGGCTCCTGGGAGACCAGTATTGGATTCCGATGCACCAGTGCAGGTTTACTGTATCCCTTGGACCTTCACATTGACGATGAAACACAGAAATCGAATCGCAATTGAATATAAAAGGCACAATGCCGACTTAAGTACAAGAAGAGTGAATCTTCTAAGAGTTTGCGCTTTGAGCGGCTCCTGGGAGACCAGTATTGGATTCCGATGCACCAGTGCAGGTTTACTGTATCCCTTGGACCTTCACATTGACGATGAAACACAGAAATCGCATCGGAATTGAATATGAAAGCCACAATGCCGACTTAAGTACAAGAAGAGTGAATCTTCTAAGAGTTTGTGCTTTGAGCGGCTCCTGGGAGACCAGTATTGGATTCCGATGCACCAGTGCAGGTTTACTGTATCCCTTGGACCTTCACATTGTCGATGAAACACAGAAATCGCATCGGAATTGAATATAAAAGACAAAATGCCGAATTAAGTACAAGAAGAGTGAGCCTTCTAACAGTTTGTTCATTGAGCGGCTCATGGGAGAACATTATTGGATTCCGGTGCACCAGTGCAGGTTAACTCTATCCCTTGGACCTTCACATTGACGATGAAACACAGATATCGCATCGGAATTGAATATAAAAGGCACAATGCCGACTGAAGTACAATAAGAGTGAGTCTTCTAACAGTTTGTGGTTTGAGCGCCTCCTGGGAAACCAGTATTATATTCCGATGCACCAGTGCAGGTTAACTGTATCCCTTGGACCTTCACATTGACGATGAAATACAGATATTGCATCGGAATTGAATATGCAAGGAACAATGCCGACATAAGTACAAGAAGAGTGAATCTTCTATAAGTTTGCGCTTTGAGCGGCTCCTGGGAGACCAGTATTGGATTCCGATGCACCAGTGCAGGTTTACTGTATCCTTTGGACCTTCACATTGACGATGAAACACAGAAATCGCATCGGAATTGAATATAAAAGGCACAATGCCGAATTAAGTACAAGAAGAGTGAGTCTTCTAACAGTTTGTTCTTTGAGCGGCTCCTGGGAGACCAGTATTGGATTCCGATGCACCAGTGCAGGTTAACTGTATCCCTTGGACCTTCACATTGACGATGAAACACAGATATCGCATCGGAATTGAATATAAAAGGCACAATGCCGACTTAAGTACTAGAAGAGTGAAACTTCTAAGAGTTTGTGGTTTGAGCGGCTCGTGGGAGACAAAATTAGATTCCGATGCACCAGTGCAGGTTTACTGTATCCCTTGGACCTTCACGTTGACGATGAAACACACAAATCGCATCGGAATTGAATATAAAAGGCACAATGACGACTTAAGTACAAGAAGAGTGAATCTTCTAAGAGTTTGTGGTTTGAGCGGCTCCTGGGAGACCAGTATTCGATGCCGATGCACCAGTGCAGGTTTACTGTATCCCTTGGACCTTCACATAGAGGATGAAACACAGAAATCGCATCGGAATTGAATATAAAACGCACAATGCCGACTTAAGTACAAGAAGAGTGACTCTTCTAACAGTTTGTGGTTTGAGCGCCTTCTGGGAAACCAGTATTATATTCCGATGCACCAGTGCAGGTTAACTGTATCCCTTGGACCTTGACAATGACGATGAAACACAGATATTGCATCGGAATTGAATATGAAAGGCACAATGCCGACTTAAGTACTAGAAGAGTGTATCTTCTAATAGTTTGTGCTTTGAGCGGCTCCTGGGAGACCAGTATTGGATTCCGATGCACCAGTGCAGGTTTACTGTATCCCTTGGACCTTCACATTGACGATGAAACACAGAAATCGCATCGGAATTGAATATAAAAGACAAAATGCCGAATTAAGTACAAGAAGAGTGAGCCTTCTATCAGTTTGTTCATTGAGCGGCTCATGGGAGAACATTATTGGATTCCGGTGCACCAGTGCAGGTTAACTCTATCCCTTGGACCTTCACATTGACGATGAAACACAGATATCGCATCGGAATTGAATATAAAAGGCACAATGCCGACTGAAGTACAATAAGAGTGAGTCTTCTAACAGTTTGTGGTTTGAGCGCCTCCTGGGAAACCAGTATTATATTCCGATGCACCAGTGCAGGTTAACTGTATCCCTTGGACCTTCACATTGACGATGAAATACAGATATTGCATCGGAATTGAATATGCAAGGAACAATGCCGACATAAGTACAAGAAGAGTGAATCTTCTAAAAGTTTGCGCTTTGAGCGGCTCCTGGGAGACCAGTATTGGATTCCGATGCACCAGTGCAGGTTTACTGTATCCTTTGGACCTTCACATTGACGATGAAACACAGAAATCGCATCGGAATTGAATATAAAAGGCACAATGCCGAATTAAGTACAAGAAGAGTGAGTCTTCTAACAGTTTGTTCTTTGAGCGGCTCCTGGGAGACCAGTATTGGATTCCGATGCACCAGTGCAGGTTAACTGTATCCCTTGGACCTTCACATTGACGATGAAACACAGATATCGCATCGGAATTGAATATAAAAGGCACAATGCCGACTTAAGTACTAGAAGAGTGAAACTTCTAAGAGTTTGTGGTTTGAGCGGCTCGTGGGAGACAAAATTAGATTCCGATGCACCAGTGCAGGTTTACTGTATCCCTTGGACCTTCACGTTGACGATGAAACACACAAATCGCATCGGAATTGAATATAAAAGGCACAATGACGACTTAAGTACAAGAAGAGTGAATCTTCTAAGAGTTTGTGGTTTGAGCGGCTCCTGGGAGACCAGTATTCGATGCCGATGCACCAGTGCAGGTTTACTGTATCCCTTGGACCTTCACATAGAGGATGAAACACAGAAATCGCATCGGAATTGAATATAAAACGCACAATGCCGACTTAAGTACAAGAAGAGTGACTCTTCTAACAGTTTGTGGTTTGAGCGCCTCCTGGGAAACCAGTATTATATTCCGATGCACCAGTGCAGGTTAACTGTATCCCTTGGACCTTGACATTGACGATGAAACACAGATATTGCATCGGAATTGAATATGAAAGGCACAATGCCGTCTTAAGTACTAGAAGAGTGTATCTTCTAATAGTTTGTGCTTTGAGCGGCTCCTGGGAGACCAGTATTGGATTCCGATGCACCAGTGCAGGTTTACTGTATCCCTTGGACGTTCACATTGACGATGAAACAAAGAAATCGGATCGGAATTGAATATGAAAGGCACAATGCCGACTTAAGTACAAGAAGAGTGAGTCTTCTAAGAGTTTGTGTTTTGAGCGGCTCCTGGGAGACCAGTATTATTTCCGATGCACCAGTGCAGGTTTACTGTATCCCTTGGACCTTCACATTGACGATGAAACGCAGAAATCGCATGGGAATTGATAATAAAATGCACAATGCCGACTTAAGTACAAGAAAAGTGAATCTTCTAAGAGTTTGTGCTTTAAGCGGCTCCTGGGAGACCAGTATTGGATTCTGATGCACCGGTGCAGGTTTACTGTATCCCTTGGACCTACACATTGACGATGAAACACAGAAATCGCATCGGAATTGAATATGAAAGGCACAATGCCGACTTAAGTACAAGAAGAGTGAATCTTCTAAGAGTTTGCGATTTGAGCGGCTCCTGGGAGACCAGTATTGGATTCCGATGCACCAGTGCAGGTTCACTGTATCCCTCGGACGTTCACATTGACGATGAAACACAGATATCGCTTCGGAATTGAATATAAAAGCCACAATGCCGACTTAACTAAAAGAAGAGTGAATCTTCTAAGAGTTTGTGCTTTGAGCGGCTCCTGGGGGACTAGTATTGGATTCCGATGCACCAGTGCAGGTTCACTGTATCCCTTGGACGTTCACATTGACGATGAAACACAGATATCGCTTCGGAATTGAATATAAAAGCCACAATGCCGACTTAACTACAAGAAGAGTGAATCTTCTAAGAGTTTGTGCTTTGAGCGGCTCCTGGGGGACTAGTATTGGATTCCGATGCACCAGTGCAGGTTTACTGTATCCCTTGGACCTTCACATTGACGATGAAACACACAAATCGCATCGGAATTGAATCTGAAAGGCACAATGCCGACTTAAGTACAAGAAGAGTGAATCTTCTAAGAGTTTGTGCTTTGAGCGGCTCCTGGGGGACCAGTATTGGATTCCGATGCACCAGTGCAGGTTTACTGTATCCCTTGGACCTTCACATTGACGATGAAACACAGAAATCGCATCGGAATTGAATATAAAAGGCACAATGACGACTTAAGTACAAGAAGAGTGAGACTTCTAAGAGTTTGTGGTTTGAGCGGCTCCTGGGAGACCAGTATTAGATTCCGATGCACCAGTGCAGGTTTACTGTATCCCTTGGACCATCACATTGACGATGAAACACAGAAATCGCATCGGAGTTGTTTATAAAAGGTACAATGCCGACTTAAGTACAAGAAGAGTGAATCTTCTAAGAGTTTGTGCTTTGAGCGGCTCCTGGGAGACCAGTATTAGATTCCGATGCACCAGTGCAGGTTTACTGTATCCCTTGGACCTTCACATTGACGCTGAAACACAGAAATCGAATCGCAATTGAATATAAAAGGCACAATGCCGACTTAAGTACAAGAGGAGTGAATCTTCTAAGAGTTTGTGGTTTGAGCGGCTCCTGGGAGACCAGTATTGGATTCCGATGCACCAGTGCAGGTTTACTGTATCCCTTGGACCTTCACATTGACGATGAAACACAGAAATCGAATCGCAATTGAATATAAAAGGCACAATGCCGAATTAAGTACAAGGAGAGTGAATCTTCTAAGAGTTTGCGCTTTGAGCGGCTCCTGGGAGACCAGTATTGGATTCCGATGCACCAGTGCAGGTTTACTGTATCCCTTGGACCTTCATATTGACGATGAAACACAGAAATCGCATCGGAATTGAATATGAAAGCCACAATGCCGACTTAAGTACAAGAAGAGTGAATCTTCTAAGAGTTTGTGCTTTGAAAGGCTCCTGGGAGACCAGTATTGGATTCCGATGCACCAGTGCAGGTTTACTGTATCCCTTGGACCTTCACATTGACGATGAAACACAGAAATCGCATCGGAATTGAATATAAAAGACAAAATGCCGAATTAAGTACAAGAAGAGTGAGCCTTCTAACAGTTTGTTCTTTGAGCGGCTCATGGGAGAACATTATTGGATTCCGGTGCACCAGTGCAGGTTAACTCTATCCCTTGGACCTTCACATTGACGATGAAACACAGATATCGCATCGGAATTGAATATAAAAGGTACAATGCCGACTGAAGTACAAGAAGAGTGAGTCTTCCAACAGTTTGTGGTTTGAGCGCCTCCTGGGAAACCAGTATTATATTCCGATGCACCAGTGCAGGTTAACTGTATCCCTTGGACCTTCACATTGACGATGAAATACAGATATTGCATCGGAATTGAATATGCAAGGAACAATGCCGACATAAGTACAAGAAGAGTGAATCTTCTAAAAGTTTGCGCTTTGAGCGGCTCCTGGGAGACCAGTATTGGATTCCGATGCACCAGTGCAGGTTTACTGTATCCTTTGGACCTTCACATTGACGATGAAACACAGAAATCGCATCGGAATTGAATATAAAAGGCAAAATGCCAAATTAAGTACAAGAAGAGTGAGTCTTCTAACAGTTTGTGCTTTGAGCGGCTCCTGGGAGACCAGTATTAGATTCCGATGCACCAGTGCAGGTTTACTGTATCCCTTGGACCTTCACATTGACGATGAAACACAGAAGTCGCATCGGAATTGAATATAAAAGGCACAATGCCGAATTAAGTAAAAGAAGAGTGAGTCTTCTAACAGTTTGTTCTTTGAGCGGCTCCTGGGAGACCAGTATTGGATTCCGATGCACCAGTGCAGGTTAACTGTATCCCTTGGACCTTCACATTGACGATGAAACACAGATATCGCATCGGAATTGAATATAAAAGGCACAATGCCGACTTAAGTACTAGAAGAGTGAAACTTCTAAGAGTTTGTGGTTTGAGCGGCTCGTGGGAGACCAAAATTAGATTCCGATGCACCAGTGCAGGTTTACTGTATCCCTTGGACCTTCACATTGACGATGAAACACACAAATCGCATCGGAATTGAATATAAAAGGCACAATGACGACTTAAGTACAAGAAGAGTGAATCTTCTAAGAGTTTGTGGTTTGAGCGGCTCCTGGGAGACCAGTATTCGATGCCGATGCACCAGTGCAGGTTTACTGTATCCCTTGGACCTTCACATAGAGGATGAAACACAGAAATCGCATCGGAATTGAATATAAAACGCACAATGCCGACTTAAGTACAAGAAGAGTGAGTCTTCTAACAGTTTGTGGTTTGAGCGCCTCCTGGGAAACCAGTATTATATTCCGATGCACCAGTGCAGGTTAACTGTATCCCTTGGACCTTCACATTGACGATGAAACACAGATATTGCATCGGAATTGAATATGAAAGGCACAATGCCGACTTAAGTACAAGAAGAGTGAATCTTCTAAGAGTTTGCGCTTTGAGCGGCTCCTGGGAGACCAGTATTGGATTCCGATGCTCCAGTGCAGGTTTACTGTATCCCTTGGACCTTCACATTGACGATGAAACACAGATATCGCATCGGAATTGAATATAAAAGGCACATTGCCGACTTAAGTACTAGAAGAGTGTATCTTCTAAGAGTTTGTGCTTTGAGCGGCTCCTGGGAGACCAGTATTGGATTCCGATGCACCAGTGCAGGTTTACTATATCCCTTGGACGTTCACATTGACGATGAAACAAGGAAATCGGACCGGAATTGAATATGAAAGGCACAATGCCGACTTAAGTACAAGAAGAGTGAGTCTTCTAAGAGTTTGTGTTTTGAGCGGCTCCTGGGAGACCAGTATTATTTCCGATGCACCAGTGCAGGTTTACTGTATCCCTTGGACCTTCACATTGACGATGAAACGCAGAAATCGAATGGCAATTGAATATGAAAGCCACAATGCCGACTTAAGTACAAGAAGAGTGAATCTTCTAAGAGTTTGTGCTTTGAAAGGCTCCTGGGAGACCAGTATTGGATTCCGATGCACCAGTGCAGGTTTACTGTATCCCTTGGACCTTCACATTGACGATGAAACACAGAAATCGCATCGGAATTGAATATAAAAGACAAAATGCCGAATTAAGTACAAGAAGAGTGAGCCTTCTAACAGTTTGTTCTTTGAGCGGCTCATGGGAGAACATTATTGGATTCCGGTGCACCAGTGCAGGTTAACTCTATCCCTTGGACCTTCACATTGACGATGAAACACAGATATCGCATCGGAATTGAATATAAAAGGCACAATGCCGACTGAAGTACAAGAAGAGTGAGTCTTCCAACAGTTTGTGGTTTGAGCGCCTCCTGGGAAACCAGTATTATATTCCGATGCACCAGTGCAGGTTAACTGTATCCCTTGGACCTTCACATTGACGATGAAATACAGATATTGCATCGGAATTGAATATGCAAGGAACAATGCCGACATAAGTACAAGAAGAGTGAATCTTCTAAAAGTTTGCGCTTTGAGCGGCTCCTGGGAGACCAGTATTGGATTCCGATGCACCAGTGCAGGTTTACTGTATCCTTTGGACCTTCACATTGACGATGAAACACAGAAATCGCATCGGAATTGAATATAAAAGGCAAAATGCCAAATTAAGTACAAGAAGAGTGAGTCTTCTAACAGTTTGTGCTTTGAGCGGCTCCTGGGAGACCAGTATTAGATTCCGATGCACCAGTGCAGGTTTACTGTATCCCTTGGACCTTCACATTGACGATGAAACACAGAAGTCGCATCGGAATTGAATATAAAAGGCACAATGCCGAATTAAGTACAAGAAGAGTGAGTCTTCTAACAGTTTGTTCTTTGAGCGGCTCCTGGGAGACCAGTATTGGATTCCGATGCACCAGTGCAGGTTAACTGTATCCCTTGGACCTTCACATTGACGATGAAACACAGATATCGCATCGGAATTGAATATAAAAGGCACAATGCCGACTTAAGTACTAGAAGAGTGAAACTTCTAAGAGTTTGTGGTTTGAGCGGCTCGTGGGAGACCAAAATTAGATTCCGATGCACCAGTGCAGGTTTACTGTATCCCTTGGACCTTCACATTGACGATGAAACACAGATATTGCATCGGAATTGAATATGAAAGGCACAATGCCGACTTAAGTACAAGAAGAGTGAATCTTCTAAGAGTTTGCGCTTTGAGCGGCTCCTGGGAGACCAGTATTGGATTCCGATGCTCCAGTGCAGGTTTACTGTATCCCTTGGACCTTCACATTGACGATGAAACACAGATATCGCATCGGAATTGAATATAAAAGGCACATTGCCGACTTAAGTACTAGAAGAGTGTATCTTCTAAGAGTTTGTGTTTTGAGCGGCTCCTGGGAGACCAGTATTATTTCCGATGCACCAGTGCAGGTTTACTGTATCCCTTGGACCTTCACATTGACGATGAAACGCAGAAATCGCATCGGAATTGATAATAAAATGCACAATGCCGACTTAAGTACAAGAAAAGTGAATCTTCTAAGAGTTTGTGCTTTAAGCGGCTCCTGGGAGACCAGTATTGGATTCCGATGCACCGGTGCAGGTTTACTGTATCCCTTGGACCTACACATTGACGATGAAACACAGATATCGCTTCGGAATTGAATATAAAAGCCACAATGCCGACTTAACTAAAGGAAGAGTGAATCTTCTAAGAGTTTGTGCTTTGAGCGGCTCCTGGGGGACTAGTATTGGATTCCGATGCACCAGTGCAGGTTCACTGTATCCCTTGGACGTTCACATTGACGATGAAACACAGATATCGCTTCGGAATTAAATATAAAAGCCACAATGCCGACTTAACTAAAAGAAGAGTGAATCTTCTAAGAGTTTGTGCTTTGAGTGGCTCCTGGGGGACTAGTATTGGATTCCGATGCACCAGTGCAGGTTCACTGTATCCCTTGGACGTTCACATTGACGATGAAACACAGATATCGCTTCGGAATTGAATATAAAAGCCACAATGCCGACTTAACTACAAGAAGAATGAATCTTCTAAGAGTTTGTGCTTTGAGCGGCTCCTGGGGGACTAGTATTGGATTCCGATGCACCAGTGCAGGTTTACTGTATCCCTTGGACCTTCACATTGACGATGAAACACACAAATCGCATCGGAATTGAATATAAAAGGCACAATGCCGACTGAAGTACAAGAAGAGTGAGTCTTCCAACAGTTTGTGGTTTGAGCGCCTCCTGGGAAACCAGTATTATATTCCGATGCACCAGTGCAGGTTAACTGTATCCCTTGGACCTTCACATTGACGATGAAATACAGATATTGCATCGGAATTGAATATGCAAGGAACAATGCCGACATAAGTACAAGAAGAGTGAATCTTCTAAAAGTTTGCGCTTTGAGCGGCTCCTGGGAGACCAGTATTGGATTCCGATGCACTAGTGCAGGTTTACTGTATCCCTTGGACCTTCACATTGACGATGAAACACAGAAATCGCATCGGAATTGACTATAAAAGGCACAATGCCGACTTAAGTAAAAGAAGAGTGTGTCTTCTAACAGTTTGTGGTTTGAGCGCCTCCTGGGAGACCTGTATCAGATTTCGATGCACCAGTGCAGGTTTACTGTATCCCTTGGACCTTCACATTGACGATGAAACACAGAAATCGCATCGGAGTTGATTATAAAAGGTACAATGCCGACTTAAGTACAAGTAGAGTGAATCTTCTACGAGTTTGTGCTTTAAGCGGCTCCTGGGAGACCAGTATTGGATTCCGATGCAACAGTGCAGGTTTACTGTATCCCTTGGAGCTTCACATTGACGATGAAACACAGAAATCGCATCGGAATTGAATATAAAAGGCACAATGCCGAATTAAGTACAAGGAGAGTGAATCTTCTAAGAGTTTGCGCTTTGAGCGGCTCCTGGGAGACCAGTATTGGATTCCGATGCACCAGTGCAGGTTTACTGTATCCCTTGGACCTTCACATTGACGATGAAACACAGAAATCGCATCGGAATTGAATATGAAAGCCACAATGCCGACTTAAGTACAAGAAGAGTGAATCTTCTAAGAGTTTGTGCTTTGAAAGGCTCCTGGGAGACCAGTATTGGATTCCGATGCACCAGTGCAGGTTTACTGTATCCCTTGGACCTTCACATTGACGATGAAACACAGAAATCGCATCGGAATTGAATATAAAAGACAAAATGCCGAATTAAGTACAAGAAGAGTGAGCCTTCTAACAGTTTGTTCTTTGAGCGGCTCATGGGAGAACATTATTGGATTCCGGTGCACCAGTGCAGGTTAACTCTATCCCTTGGACCTTCACATTGACGATGAAACACAGATATCGCATCGGAATTGAATATAAAAGGCACAATGCCGACTGAAGTACAAGAAGAGTGAGTCTTCCAACAGTTTGTGGTTTGAGCGCCTCCTGGGAAACCAGTATTATATTCCGATGCACCAGTGCAGGTTAACTGTATCCCTTGGACCTTCACATTGACGATGAAATACAGATATTGCATCGGAATTGAATATGCAAGGAACAATGCCGACATAAGTACAAGGAGAGTGAATCTTCTAAAAGTTTGCGCTTTGAGCGGCTCCTGGGAGACCAGTATTGGATTCCGATGCACCAGTGCAGGTTTACTGTATCCTTTGGACCTTCACATTGACGATGAAACACAGAAATCGCATCGGAATTGAATATAAAAGGCAAAATGCCAAATTAAGTACAAGAAGAGTGAGTCTTCTAACAGTTTGTGCTTTGAGCGGCTCCTGGGAGACCAGTATTAGATTCCGATGCACCAGTGCAGGTTTACTGTATCCCTTGGACCTTCACATTGACGATGAAACACAGAAGTCGCATCGGAATTGAATATAAAAGGCACAATGCCGAATTAAGTAAAAGAAGAGTGAGTCTTCTAACAGTTTGTTCTTTGAGCGGCTCCTGGGAGACCAGTATTGAATTCCGATGCACCAGTGCAGGTTAACTGTATCCCTTGGACCTTCACATTGACGATGAAACACAGATATCGCATCGGAATTGAATATAAAAGGCACAATGCCGACTTAAGTACTAGAAGAGTGAAACTTCTAAGAGTTTGTGGTTTGAGCGGCTCGTGGGAGACCAAAATTAGATTCCGATGCACCAGTGCAGGTTTACTGTATCCCTTGGACCTTCACATTGACGATGAAACACACAAATCGCATCGGAATTGAATATAAAAGGCACAATGACGACTTAAGTACAAGAAGAGTGAATCTTCTAAGAGTTTGTGGTTTGAGCGGCTCCTGGGAGACCAGTATTCGATGCCGATGCACCAGTGCAGGTTTACTGTATCCCTTGGACCTTCACATAGAGGATGAAACACAGAAATCGCATCGGAATTGAATATAAAACGCACAATGCCGACTTAAGTACAAGAAGAGTGAGTCTTCTAACAGTTTGTGGTTTGAGCGCCTCCTGGGAAACCAGTATTATATTCCGATGCACCAGTGCAGGTTAACTGTATCCCTTGGACCTTCACATTGACGATGAAACACAGATATTGCATCGGAATTGAATATGAAAGGCACAATGCCGACTTAAGTACAAGAAGAGTGAATCTTCTAAGAGTTTGCGCTTTGAGCGGCTCCTGGGAGACCAGTATTGGATTCCGATGCTCCAGTGCAGGTTTACTGTATCCCTTGGACCTTCACATTGACGATGAAACACAGATATCGCATCGGAATTGAATATAAAAGGCACATTGCCGACTTAAGTACTAGAAGAGTGTATCTTCTAAGAGTTTGTGCTTTGAGCGGCTCCTGGGAGACCAGTATTGGATTCCGATGCAACAGTGCAGGTTTACTATATCCCTTGGACGTTCACATTGACGATGAAACAAGGAAATCGGATCGGAATTGAATATGAAAGGCACAATGCCGACTTAAGTACAAGAAGAGTGAGTCTTCTAAGAGTTTGTGTTTTGAGCGGCTCCTGGGAGACCAGTATTATTTCCGATGCACCAGTGCAGGTTTACTGTATCCCTTGGACCTTCACATTGACGATGAAACGCAGAAATCGAATCGCAATTGAATATGAAAGCCACAATGCCGACTTAAGTACAAGAAGAGTGAATCTTCTAAGAGTTTGTGCTTTGAAAGGCTCCTGGGAGACCAGTATTGGATTCCGATGCACCAGTGCAGGTTTACTGTATCCCTTGGACCTTCACATTGACGATGAAACACAGAAATCGCATCGGAATTGACTATAAAAGGCACAATGCCGACTTAAGTAAAAGAAGAGTGTGTCTTCTAACAGTTTGTGGTTTGAGCGCCTCCTGGGAGACCTGTATCAGATTTCGATGCACCAGTGCAGGTTTACTGTATCCCTTGGACCTTCACATTGACGATGAAACACAGAAATCGCATCAGAGTTGATTATAAAAGGTACAATGCCGACTTAAGTACAAGTAGAGTGAATCTTCTACGAGTTTGTGCTTTAAGCGGCTCCTGGGAGACCAGTATTGGATTCCGATGCAACAGTGCAGGTTTACTGTATCCCTTGGAGCTTCACATTGACGATGAAACACAGAAATCGCATCGGAATTGAATATAAAATGCACAATGCCGAATTAAGTACAAGGAGAGTGAATCTTCTAAGAGTTTGCGCTTTGAGCGGCTCCTGGGAGACCAGTATTGGATTCCGATGCACCAGTGCAGGTTTACTGTATCCCTTGGACCTTCACATTGACGATGAAACACAGAAATCGCATCGGAATTGAATATGAAAGCCACAATGCCGACTTAAGTACAAGAAGAGTGAATCTTCTAAGAGTTTGTGCTTTGAAAGGCTCCTGGGAGACCAGTATTGGATTCCGATGCACCAGTGCAGGTTTACTGTATCCCTTGGACCTTCACATTGACGATGAAACACAGAAATCGCATCGGAATTGAATATAAAAGACAAAATGCCGAATTAAGTACAAGAAGAGTGAGCCTTCTAACAGTTTGTTCTTTGAGCGGCTCATGGGAGAACATTATTGGATTCCGGTGCACCAGTGCAGGTTAACTCTATCCCTTGGACCTTCACATTGACGATGAAACACAGATATCGCATCGGAATTGAATATAAAAGGCACAATGCCGACTGAAGTACAAGAAGAGTGAGTCTTCCAACAGTTTGTGGTTTGAGCGCCTCCTGGGAAACCAGTATTATATTCCGATGCACCAGTGCAGGTTAACTGTATCCCTTGGACCTTCACATTGACGATGAAATACAGATATTGCATCGGAATTGAATATGCAAGGAACAATGCCGACATAAGTACAAGGAGAGTGAATCTTCTAAAAGTTTGCGCTTTGAGCGGCTCCTGGGAGACCAGTATTGGATTCCGATGCACCAGTGCAGGTTTACTGTATCCTTTGGACCTTCACATTGACGATGAAACACAGAAATCGCATCGGAATTGAATATAAAAGGCAAAATGCCAAATTAAGTACAAGAAGAGTGAGTCTTCTAACAGTTTGTGCTTTGAGCGGCTCCTGGGAGACCAGTATTAGATTCCGATGCACCAGTGCAGGTTTACTGTATCCCTTGGACCTTCACATTGACGATGAAACACAGAAGTCGCATCGGAATTGAATATAAAAGGCACAATGCCGAATTAAGTAAAAGAAGAGTGAGTCTTCTAACAGTTTGTTCTTTGAGCGGCTCCTGGGAGACCAGTATTGGATTCCGATGCACCAGTGCAGGTTAACTGTATCCCTTGGACCTTCACATTGACGATGAAACACAGATATCGCATCGGAATTGAATATAAAAGGCACAATGCCGACTTAAGTACTAGAAGAGTGAAACTTCTAAGAGTTTGTGGTTTGAGCGGCTCGTGGGAGACCAAAATTAGATTCCGATGCACCAGTGCAGGTTTACTGTATCCCTTGGACCTTCACATTGACGATGAAACACACAAATCGCATCGGAATTGAATATAAAAGGCACAATGACGACTTAAGTACAAGAAGAGTGAATCTTCTAAGAGTTTGTGGTTTGAGCGGCTCCTGGGAGACCAGTATTCGATGCCGATGCACCAGTGCAGGTTTACTGTATCCCTTGGACCTTCACATAGAGGATGAAACACAGAAATCGCATCGGAATTGAATATAAAACGCACAATGCCGACTTAAGTACAAGAAGAGTGAGTCTTCTAACAGTTTGTGGTTTGAGCGCCTCCTGGGAAACCAGTATTATATTCCGATGCACCAGTGCAGGTTAACTGTATCCCTTGGACCTTCACATTGACGATGAAACACAGATATTGCATCGGAATTGAATATGAAAGGCACAATGCCGACTTAAGTACAAGAAGAGTGAATCTTCTAAGAGTTTGCGCTTTGAGCGGCTCCTGGGAGACCAGTATTGGATTCCGATGCTCCAGTGCAGGTTTACTGTATCCCTTGGACCTTCACAATGACGATGAAACACAGATATCGCATCGGAATTGAATATAAAAGGCACATTGCCGACTTAAGTACTAGAAGAGTGTATCTTCTAAGAGTTTGTGCTTTGAGCGGCTCCTGGGAGACCAGTATTGGATTCCGATGCAACAGTGCAGGTTTACTATATCCCTTGGACGTTCACATTGACGATGAAACAAGGAAATCGGATCGGAATTGAATATGAAAGGCACAATGCCGACTTAAGTACAAGAAGAGTGAGTCTTCTAAGAGTTTGTGTTTTGAGCGGCTCCTGGGAGACCAGTATTATTTCCGATGCACCAGTGCAGGTTTACTGTATCCCTTGGACCTTCACATTGACGATGAAACGCAGAAATCGAATCGCAATTGAATATGAAAGCCACAATGCCGACTTAAGTACAAGAAGAGTGAATCTTCTAAGAGTTTGTGCTTTGAAAGGCTCCTGGGAGACCAGTATTGGATTCCGATGCACCAGTGCAGGTTTACTGTATCCCTTGGACCTTCACATTGACGATGAAACACAGAAATCGCATCGGAATTGACTATAAAAGGCACAATGCCGACTTAAGTAAAAGAAGAGTGTGTCTTCTAACAGTTTGTGGTTTGAGCGCCTCCTTGGAGACCTGTATCAGATTTCGATGCACCAGTGCAGGTTTACTGTATCCCTTGGACCTTCACATTGACGATGAAACACAGAAATCGCATCGGAGTTGATTATAAAAGGTACAATGCCGACTTAAGTACAAGTAGAGTGAATCTTCTACGAGTTTGTGCTTTAAGCGGCTCCTGGGAGACCAGTATTGGATTCCGATGCAACAGTGCAGGTTTACTGTATCCCTTGGAGCTTCACATTGACGATGAAACACAGAAATCGCATCGGAATTGAATATAAAAGGCACAATGCCGAATTAAGTACAAGGAGAGTGAATCTTCTAAGAGTTTGCGCTTTGAGCGGCTCCTGGGAGACCAGTATTGGATTCCGATGCACCAGTGCAGGTTTACTGTATCCCTTGGACCTTCACATTGACGATGAAACACAGAAATCGCATCGGAATTGAATATGAAAGCCACAATGCCGACTTAAGTACAAGAAGAGTGAATCTTCTAAGAGTTTGTGCTTTGAAAGGCTCCTGGGAGACCAGTATTGGATTCCGATGCACCAGTGCAGGTTTACTGTATCCCTTGGACCTTCACATTGACGATGAAACACAGAAATCGCATCGGAATTGAATATAAAAGACAAAATGCCGAATTAAGTACAAGAAGAGTGAGCCTTCTAACAGTTTGTTCTTTGAGCGGCTCATGGGAGAACATTATTGGATTCCGGTGCACCAGTGCAGGTTAACTCTATCCCTTGGACCTTCACATTGACGATGAAACACAGATATCGCATCGGAATTGAATATAAAAGGCACAATGCCGACTGAAGTACAAGAAGAGTGAGTCTTCCAACAGTTTGTGGTTTGAGCGCCTCCTGGGAAACCAGTATTATATTCCGATGCACCAGTGCAGGTTAACTGTATCCCTTGGACCTTCACATTGACGATGAAATACAGATATTGCATCGGAATTGAATATGCAAGGAACAATGCCGACATAAGTACAAGGAGAGTGAATCTTCTAAAAGTTTGCGCTTTGAGCGGCTCCTGGGAGACCAGTATTGGATTCCGATGCACCAGTGCAGGTTTACTGTATCCTTTGGACCTTCACATTGACGATGAAACACAGAAATCGCATCGGAATTGAATATAAAAGGCAAAATGCCAAATTAAGTACAAGAAGAGTGAGTCTTCTAACAGTTTGTGCTTTGAGCGGCTCCTGGGAGACCAGTATTAGATTCCGATGCACCAGTGCAGGTTTACTGTATCCCTTGGACCTTCACATTGACGATGAAACACAGAAGTCGCATCGGAATTGAATATAAAAGGCACAATGCCGAATTAAGTAAAAGAAGAGTGAGTCTTCTAACAGTTTGTTCTTTGAGCGGCTCCTGGGAGACCAGTATTGAATTCCGATGCACCAGTGCAGGTTAACTGTATTCCTTGGACCTTCACATTGACGATGAAACACAGATATCGCATCGGAATTGAATATAAAAGGCACAATGCCGACTTAAGTACTAGAAGAGTGAAACTTCTAAGAGTTTGTGGTTTGAGCGGCTCGTGGGAGACCAAAATTAGATTCCGATGCACCAGTGCAGGTTTACTGTATCCCTTGGACCTTCACATTGACGATGAAACACACAAATCGCATCGGAATTGAATATAAAAGGCACAATGACGACTTAAGTACAAGAAGAGTGAATCTTCTAAGAGTTTGTGGTTTGAGCGGCTCCTGGGAGACCAGTATTCGATGCCGATGCACCAGTGCAGGTTTACTGTATCCCTTGGACCTTCACATAGAGGATGAAACACAGAAATCGCATCGGAATTGAATATAAAACGCACAATGCCGACTTAAGTACAAGAAGAGTGAGTCTTCTAACAGTTTGTGGTTTGAGCGCCTCCTGGGAAACCAGTATTATATTCCGATGCACCAGTGCAGGTTAACTGTATCCCTTGGACCTTCACATTGACGATGAAACACAGATATTGCATCGGAATTGAATATGAAAGGCACAATGCCGACTTAAGTACAAGAAGAGTGAATCTTCTAAGAGTTTGCGCTTTGAGCGGCTCCTGGGAGACCAGTATTGGATTCCGATGCTCCAGTGCAGGTTTACTGTATCCCTTGGACCTTCACAATGACGATGAAACACAGATATCGCATCGGAATTGAATATAAAAGGCACATTGCCGACTTAAGTACTAGAAGAGTGTATCTTCTAAGAGTTTGTGCTTTGAGCGGCTCCTGGGAGACCAGTATTGGATTCCGATGCAACAGTGCAGGTTTACTATATCCCTTGGACGTTCACATTGACGATGAAACAAGGAAATCGGATCGGAATTGAATATGAAAGGCACAATGCCGACTTAAGTACAAGAAGAGTGAGTCTTCTAAGAGTTTGTGTTTTGAGCGGCTCCTGGGAGACCAGTATTATTTCCGATGCACCAGTGCAGGTTTACTGTATCCCTTGGACCTTCACATTGACGATGAAACGCAGAAATCGAATCGCAATTGAATATGAAAGCCACAATGCCGACTTAAGTACAAGAAGAGTGAATCTTCTAAGAGTTTGTGCTTTGAAAGGCTCCTGGGAGACCAGTATTGGATTCCGATGCACCAGTGCAGGTTTACTGTATCCCTTGGTCCTTCACATTGACGATGAAACACAGAAATCGCATCGGAATTGAATATAAAAGACAAAATGCCGAATTAAGTACAAGAAGAGTGAGCCTTCTAACAGTTTGTTCTTTGAGCGGCTCATGGGAGAACATTATTGGATTCCGGTGCACCAGTGCAGGTTAACTCTATCCCTTGGACCTTCACATTGACGATGAAACACAGATATCGCATCGGAATTGAATATAAAAGGCACAATGCCGACTGAAGTACAAGAAGAGTGAGTCTTCCAACAGTTTGTGGTTTGAGCGCCTCCTGGGAAACCAGTATTATATTCCGATGCACCAGTGCAGGTTAACTGTATCCCTTGGACCTTCACATTGACGATGAAATACAGATATTGCATCGGAATTGAATATGCAAGGAACAATGCCGACATAAGTACAAGAAGAGTGAATCTTCTAAAAGTTTGCGCTTTGAGCGGCTCCTGGGAGACCAGTATTGGATTCCGATGCACCAGTGCAGGTTTACTGTATCCTTTGGACCTTCACATTGACGATGAAACACAGAAATCGCATCGGAATTGAATATAAAATGCAAAATGCCAAATTAAGTACAAGAAGAGTGAGTCTTCTAACAGTTTGTGCTTTGAGCGGCTCCTGGGAGACCAGTATTAGATTCCGATGCACCAGTGCAGGTTTACTGTATCCCTTGGACCTTCACATTGACGATGAAACACAGAAGTCGCATCGGAATTGAATATAAAAGGCACAATGCCGAATTAAGTACAAGAAGAGTGAGTCTTCTAACAGTTTGTTCTTTGAGCGGCTCCTGGGAGACCAGTATTGGATTCCGATGCACCAGTGCAGGTTAACTGTATCCCTTGGACCTTCACATTGACGATGAAACACAGATATCGCATCGGAATTGAATATAAAAGGCACAATGCCGACTTAAGTACTAGAAGAGTGAAACTTCTAAGAGTTTGTGGTTTGAGCGGCTCGTGGGAGACCAAAATTAGATTCCGATGCACCAGTGCAGGTTTACTGTATCCCTTGGACCTTCACATTGACGATGAAACACACAAATCGCATCGGAATTGAATATAAAAGGCACAATGACGACTTAAGTACAAGAAGAGTGAATCTTCTAAGAGTTTGTGGTTTGAGCGGCTCCTGGGAGACCAGTATTCGATGCCGATGCACCAGTGCAGGTTTACTGTATCCCTTGGACCTTCACATAGAGGATGAAACACAGAAATCGCATCGGAATTGAATATAAAACGCACAATGCCGACTTAAGTACAAGAAGAGTGAGTCTTCTAACAGTTTGTGGTTTGAGCGCCTCCTGGGAAACCAGTATTATATTCCGATGCACCAGTGCAGGTTAACTGTATCCCTTGGACCTTCACATTGACGATGAAACACAGATATTGCATCGGAATTGAATATGAAAGGCACAATGCCGAATTAAGTACAAGAAGAGTGAATCTTCTAAGAGTTTGCGCTTTGAGCGGCTCCTGGGAGACCAGTATTGGATTCCGATGCTCCAGTGCAGGTTTACTGTATCCCTTGGACCTTCACATTGACGATGAAACACAGATATCGCATCGGAATTGAATATAAAAGGCACATTGCCGACTTAAGTACTAGAAGAGTGTATCTTCTAAGAGTTTGTGCTTTGAGCGGCTCCTGGGAGACCAGTATTGGATTCCGATGCACCAGTGCAGGTTTACTATATCCCTTGGACGTTCACATTGACGATGAAACAAAGAAATCGGATCGGAATTGAATATGAAAGGCACAATGCCGACTTAAGTACAAGAAGAGTGAGTCTTCTAAGAGTTTGTGTTTTGAGCGGCTCCTGGGAGACCAGTATTATTTCCGATGCACCAGTGCAGGTTTACTGTATCCCTTGGACCTTCACATTGACGATGAAACGCAGAAATCGCATCGGAATTGATAATAAAATGCACAATGCCGACTTAAGTACAAGAAAAGTGAATCTTCTAAGAGTTTGTGCTTTAAGCGGCTCCTGGGAGACCAGTATTGGATTCCGATGCACCGGTGCAGGTTTACTGTATCCCTTGGACCTACACATTGACGATGAAACAGAAATCGCATCGGAATTGAATATGAAAGGCACAATGCCGACTTAAGTACAAGAAGAGTGAATCTTCTAAGAGTTTGCGATTTGAGCGGCTCCTGGGAGACCAGTATTGGATTCCGATGCACCAGTGCAGGTTCACTGTATCCCTTGGACGTTCACATTGACGATGAAACACAGATATCGCTTCGGAATTAAATATAAAAGCCACAATGCCGACTTAACTAAAAGAAGAGTGAATCTTCTAAGAGTTTGTGCTTTGAGCGGCTCCTGGGGGACTAGTATTGGATTCCGATGCACCAGTGCAGGTTCACTGTATCCCTTGGACGTTCACATTGACGATGAAACACAGATATCGCTTCGGAATTGAATATAAAAGAAACAATGCCGACTTAACTACAAGAAGAATGAATCTTCTAAGAGTTTGTGCTTTGAGCGGCTCCTGGGGGACTAGTATTGGATTCCGATGCACCAGTGCAGGTTTACTGTATCCCTTGGACCTTCACATTGACGATGAAACACACAAATCGCATCGGAATTGAATATAAAAGGCACAATGCCGACTGAAGTACAAGAAGAGTGAGTCTTCCAACAGTTTGTGGTTTGAGCGCCTCCTGGGAAACCAGTATTATATTCCGATGCACCAGTGCAGGTTAACTGTATCCCTTGGACCTTCACATTGACGATGAAATACAGATATTGCATCGGAATTGAATATGCAAGGAACAATGCCGACATAAGTACAAGAAGAGTGAATCTTCTAAAAGTTTGCGCTTTGAGCGGCTCCTGGGAGACCAGTATTGGATTCCGATGCACTAGTGCAGGTTTACTGTATCCCTTGGACCGTCACATTGACGATGAAACACAGAAATCGCATCGGAATTGACTATAAAAGGCACAATGCCGACTTAAGTAAAAGAAGAGTGTGTCTTCTAACAGTTTGTGGTTTGAGCGCCTCCTGGGAGACCTGTATCAGATTTCGATGCACCAGTGCAGGTTTACTGTATCCCTTGGACCTTCACATTGACGATGAAACACAGAAATCGCATCGGAGTTGATTATAAAAGGTACAATGCCGACATAAGTACAAGTAGAGTGAATCTTCTACGAGTTTGTGCTTTAAGCGGCTCCTGGGAGACCAGTATTGGATTCCGATGCAACAGTGCAGGTTTACTGTATCCCTTGGAGCTTCACATTGACGATGAAACACAGAAATCGCATCGGAATTGAATATAAAAGGCACAATGCCGACTTAAGTACAAGAAGAGTGAATCTTCTAAGAGTTTGTGCTTTGAGCGGCTCCTGGCAGACCAGTATTGGATTCCGATGCACCAGTGCAGGTTTTGCTGTATGCCTTGGACCTTCATATAGACGATGAAACACAGAAATCGCATCGGAATTGAATATAAAAGGCAAAATGCCGGATTAAGTACAAGAAGAGTGAGTCTACTAACAGTTCGTTCTTTGAGCGGCTCCTGGGAGACCAGTATTGGATTCCGGTGCACCAGTGCAGGTTAACTGTATCCCTTGGACCTTCACATTGACGATGAAACACAGATATTGCATCGGAATTGAATATGAAAGGAACAATGCCGACATAAGTACAAGAAGAGTGAATCTTCTAAGAGTTTGTGCTTTGAGCGGCTCCTGGGAGACCAGTATTAGATTCCGATGCACCAGTGCAGGTTTACTGTATCCCTTGAACCTTCACATTGACGATGAAACACAGAAATCGCATCGGAATTGAATATAAAAGGCACAATGCCGAATTAAGTACAAGAAGAGTGAATCTTCTAAGCGTTTGTGCTTTGAGCGGCTCCTGGGAGACCAGTATTGGATTCCGATGCACCAGTGCAGGTTTACTGTATCCCTTGGACCTTCACATTGAATATGAAACGCAGAAATCGCATCGGAATTGAATATAAAAGGCACAATGCCGTCTTAAGTACAAGAAGAGTGAATCTTCTAAGAGTTTGTGCTTTGAGCGGCTCCTGGGAGACCAGATTTGGATTCCGATGCTTCAGTACAGGTTTACTGTATCCCTTGGACCTTCACATTGACGATGAAACAAAGAAATCGGATCGGAATTGAATATAAAAGGCGCAATGCCGACTTCAGTACAAGAAGAGTGAGTCTTCTAACGGTTTGTGGTTTGAGCGCCTCCTGGGAAACCAGTATTATATTCCGATGCACCAGTGCAGGTTAACTGTATCCCTTGGACCTTCACATTGACGATGAAACACAGATATTGCATCGGAATTGAATATGAAAGGAACAATGCCGACTTAAGTACAAGATGAGTGAATCTTTTAAGAGTTTGTGGTTTGAGCGGCTCCTAGGAGACCAGTATTGGACTCCGATGCACCAGTGCAGGTTTACTGTATCCCTTGGACCTTCACATTGACGATGAAACACAGAAATCGCATCGCAATTGAATATAAATGGCACAATGCCGACTTACGTACAAGAAGAGTGAATCTTCTAAGAGTTTGTGCCTTGAGCGGCTCCTGGGAGACCAGTATTAGATTCCGATGCACCAGTGCAGCTTTACTGTATCCCTTGAACCTTCACATTGACGATGAAACACAGAAATCGCATCGGAATTGAATATAAAGGGCACAATGCCGAATTAAGTACAAGAAGAGTGAGTCTTCTAACTGTTTGTTCTTTGAGCGGCTCCTGGGAGACCAGTATTGGATTCCGATGCACCAGTGCAGGTTAACTGTATCCCTTGGACCTTCACATTGACGATGAAACACAGATATCGCATCGGAATTGAATATAAAAGGCACAATGCCGACTAAAGTACTAGAAGAGTGAAACTTCTAGAGTTTGTGGTTTGAGCGGCTCCTGGGAGACCAAAATTAGATTCCGATGCACCAGCGCAGGTTTACTGTATCCCTTGGACCTTCACAATGACGATGAAACACAGAAATCGCATCGGAATTGAATATAAACGGCACAATGCCGACTTAAGTACAAGAAGAGTGAGTCTTCTAACAGTTTGTGGTTTGAGCGCCTGCTGGGAACCAGTAGTATATTCCGATGCACCAGTGCAGGTTAACTGTATCCCTTGGACCTTCACATTGACGATGAAACACAGATATTGCATCGGAATTGAATATGAAAGGCACAATGCCGACTTAAGTACAAGAAGAGTGAATCTTCTAAGAGTTTGCGCTTTGAGCGGCTCCTGGGAGACCAGTATTGGATTCCGATGCACCAGTGCAGGATTGCTGTATCCCTTGGACCTTCACATTGACGATGAAACACAGAAATCGCATCGCAATTGAATATAAATGGCACAATGCCGACTTACGTACAAGAAGAGTGAATCTTCTAAGAGTTTGTGCCTTGAGCGGCTCCTGGGAGACCAGTATTAGATTCCGATGCACCAGTGCAGCTTTACTGTATTCCTTGAACCTTCACATTGACGATGAAACACAGAAATCGCATCTGAATTGAATATAAAGGGCACAATGCCGAATTAAGTACAAGAAGAGTGAGTCTTCTAACTGTTTGTTCTTTCAGCGGCTCCTGGGAGACCAGTATTGGATTCCGATGCACCTGTGCAGGTTAACTGTATCCCTTGGACCTTCACATTGACGATGAAACACAGAAATCGCATCGGAATTGACTATAAAAGGCACAATGCCGACTTAAGTAAAAGAAGAGTGTGTCTTCTAACAGTTTGTGGTTTGAGCGCCTCCTGGGAGACCTGTATCAGATTTCGATGCACCAGTGCAGGTTTACTGTATCCCTTGGACCTTCACATTGACGATGAAACACAGAAATCGCATCGGAGTTGATTATAAAAGGTACAATGCCGACTTAAGTACAAGTAGAGTGAATCTTCTACGAGTTTGTGCTTTAAGCGGCTCCTGGGAGACCAGTATTGGACTCCGATGCACCAGTGCAGCTTTACTGTATCCCTTGGACCTTCACATTGACGATGAAACACACAAATCGCATCGGAATTGAATATAAAAGGCACAATGCCGACTTAAGTACAAGAAGAGTGAGTCTTCTAACAGTTTGTTGTTTGAGCGCCTCCTGGGAAACCAGTATTATATTCCGATGCACCAGTGCAGGTTAACTGTATCCCTTGGACCTTCACATTGACGATGAAACACAGATATTGCATCGGAATTGAATATGAAAGGAACAATGCCGACTTAAGTACAAGAAGAGTGAATCTTCTAAAAGTTTGCGCTTTGAGCGGCTCCTGGGAGACCAGTATTGGATTCCGATGCACCAGTGCAGGTTTACTGTATCCCTTGGACCTTCACATTGACGATGAAACACAGAAATCGCATCGCAATTGAATATAAATGGCACAATGCCGACATACGTACAAGAAGAGTGAATCTTCTAAGAGTTTGTGCCTTGAGCGGCTCCTGGGAGACCAGTATTAGATTCCGATGCACCAGTGCAGCTTTACTGTATCCCTTGAACCTTCACATTGACGATGAAACACAGAAATCGCATCGGAATTGAATATAAAGGGCACAATGCCGAATTAAGTACAAGAAGAGTGAGTCTTCTAATTGTTTGATCTTTGAGCGGCTCCTGGGAGACCAGTATTGGATTCCGATGCACCAGTGCAGATTAACTGTATCCCTTGGACCTTCACATTGAAGATGAAACACAGATATCGCATCGGAATTGAATATAAAAGGCACAATGCCGACTAAAGTACTAGAAGAGTGAAACTTCTAGAGTTTGTGGTTTGAGCGGCTCCTGGGAGACCAAAATTAGATTCCGATGCACCAGCGCAGGTTTACTGTATCCCTTGGACCTTCACATTGACGATGAAACACAGAAATCGCATCGGAATTGAATATAAACGGCACAATGCCGACTTAAGTACAAGAAGAGTGAGTCTTCTAACAGTTTGTGGTTTGAGCGCCTCCTGGGAACCAGTACTATATTCCGATGCACCAGTGCAGGTTAACTGTATCCCTTGGACCTTCACATTGACGATGAAACACAGATATTGCATCGGAATTGAATATGAAAGGCACAATGCCGACTTAAGTACAAGAAGAGTGAGTCTTCTAACAGTTTGTGGTTTGAGCGCCTCCTGGGAAACCAGTATTATATTCCGATGCACCAGTGCAGGTTAACTGTATCCCTTGGACCTTCACATTGACGATGAAACACAGATATTGCATCGGAATTGAATATGAAAGGTACAATGCCGACTTAAGTACAAGAAGAGTGAATCTTCTAAAAGTTTGCGCTTTGAGCGGCTCCTGGGAGACCAGTATTGGATTCCGATGCACCAGTGCAGGTTTACTGTATCCCTTGGACCTTCACATTGACGATGAAACACAGATATTGCATCGGAATTGAATATGAAAGGAACAATGCCGACTTAAGTACAAGAAGAGTGAATCTTCTAAGAGTTTGTGGTTTGAGCGGCTCCTAGGAGACCAGTATTGGACTCCGATGCACCAGTGCAGGTTTACTGTATCCCTTGGACCTTCACATTGACGATGAAACACAGAAATCGCATCGGAATTGAATATAAAAGGCACAATGCCGACTTAAGTACAAGAAGAGTGAATCTTCTAAGAGTTTGTGCTTTGAGCGGCTCCTGGGAGACCAGTATTGGATTCTGATGCACCAGTGCAGGTTTTGCTGTATCCCTTGGACCTTCACATTGACGATGAAACACAGAAATCGCATCGGAATTGAATATAAAAGGCACAATGCCGACTTAAGTACAAGAAGAGTGAGTCTTCTAACAGTTTGTGGTTTGAGCGCCTCCTGGGAAACCAGTATTATATTCCGATGCACCAGTGCAGGTTAACTGTATCCCTTGGACCTTCACATTGACGATGAAACACAGATATTGCATCGGAATTGAATATGAAAGGAACAATGCCGACTTAAGTACAAGAAGAGTGAATCTTCTAAAAGTTTGCGCTTTGAGCGGCTCCTGGGAGACCAGTATTGGATTCCGATGCACCAGTGCAGGTTTACTGTATCCCTTGGACCTTCACATTGACGATGAAACACAGAAATCGCATCGCAATTGAATATAAATGGCACAATGCCGACTTACGTACAAGAAGAGTGAATCTTCTAAGAGTTTGTGCCTTGAGCGGCTCCTGGGAGACCAGTATTAGATTACGATGCACCAGTGCAGCTTTACTGTATCCCTTGAACCTTCACATTGACGATGAAACACAGAAATCGCATCGGAATTGAATATAAAGGGCACAATGCCGAATTAAGTACAAGAAGAGTGAGTCTTCTAACTGTTTGTTCTTTGAGCGGCTGCTGGGAGACCAGTATTGGATTCCGATGCACCAGTGCAGGTTAACTGTATCCCTTGGACCTTCACATTGACGATGAAACACAGATATCGCATCGGAATTGAATATAAAAGGCACAATGCCGACTAAAGTACTAGAAGAGTGAAACTTCTAGAGTTTGTGGTTTGAGCGGCTCCTGGGAGACCAAAATTAGATTCCGATGCACCAGCGCAGGTTTACTGTATCCCTTGGACCTTCACATTGACGATGAAACACAGAAATCGCATCGGAATTGAATATAAACGGCACAATGCCGACTTAAGTACAAGAAGAGTGAGTCTTCTAACAGTTTGTGGTTTGAGCGCCTCCTGGGAACCAGTATTATATTCCGATGCACCAGTGCAGGTTAACTGTATCCCTTGGACCTTCACATTGACGATGAAACACAGATATTGCATCGGAATTGAATATGAAAGGCACAATGCCGACTTAAGTACAAGAAGAGTGAATCTTCTAAGAGTTTGCGCTTTGAGCGGCTCCTGGGAGACCAGTATTGGATTCCGATGCACCAGTGCAGGATTACTGTATCCCTTGGACCTTCACATTGACGATGAAACACAGAAATCGCATCGCAATTGAATATAAATGGCACAATGCCGACTTACGTACAAGAAGAGTGAATCTTCTAAGAGTTTGTGCCTTGAGCGGCTCCTGGGAGACCAGTATTAGATTCCGATGCACCAGTGCAGCTTTACTGTATTCCTTGAACCTTCACATTGACGATGAAACACAGAAATCGCATCGGAATTGAATATAAAGGGCACAATGCCGAATTAAGTACAAGAAGAGTGAGTCTTCTAACTGTTTGTTCTTTGAGCGGCTCCTGGGAGACCAGTATTGGATTCCGATGCACCAGTGCAGGTTAACTGTATCCCTTGGACCTTCACATTGACGATGAAACACAGATATCGCATCGGAATTGAATATAAAAGGCACAATGCCGACTAAAGTACTAGAAGAGTGAAACTTCTAGAGTTTGTGGTTTGAGCGGCTCCTGGGAGACCAAAATTAGATTCCGATGCACCAGCGCAGGTTTACTGTATCCCTTGGACCTTCACATTGACGATGAAACACAGAAATCGCATCGGAATTGAATATAAACGGCACAATGCCGACTTAAGTACAAGAAGAGTGAGTCTTCTAACAGTTTGTGGTTTGAGCGCCTCCTGGGAACCAGTATTATATTCCGATGCACCAGTGCAGGTTAACTGTATCCCTTGGACCTTCACATTGACGATGAAACACAGATATTGCATCGGAATTGAATATGAAAGGCACAATGCCGACTTAAGTACAAGAAGAGTGAATCTTCTAAGAGTTGGTGCTTTGAGCGGCTCTTGGGATACCAGTATTGGATTCCGATGCACCAGTGCAGGTTTACTGTATCCCTTGGACCTTCACATTGACGATGAAACACAGTAATCGCATCGGAATTGAATATAAAAGGCACAATGCAGACTTAAGTACAAGAAGAGTGAATCTTCTAAGAGTTTGTGCTTTGAGCGGCTCCTGGGGGACCAGTATTGGATTCCGATGCACCAGTGCAGGTTTACTGTATCCCTTGGACCTTCACATTGACGATGAAACACAGAAATCGCATCGGAATTGAATATAAAAGGCACAATGACGACTTAAGTACAAGAAGAGTGAGACTTCTAAGAGTTTGTGGTTTGAGCGGCTCCTGGGAGACCAGTATTAGATTCCGATGCACCAGTGCAGGTTTACTGTATCCCTTGGACCTTCACATTGACGATGAAACACAGAAATCGCATCGGAGTTGTTTATAAAAGGTACAATGCCGACTTAAGTACAAGAAGAGTGAATCTTCTAAGAGTTTGTGCTTTGAGCGGCTCCTGGGAGACCAGTATTGGATTCCGATGCACCAGTGCAGGTTTTGCTGTATCCCTTGGACCTTCACATTGACGATGAAACACAGAAATCGCATCGGAATTGAATATAAAAGGCACAATGCCGACTTAAATACAAGAAGAGTGAGTCTTCTAACAGTTTGTGGTTTGAGCGCCTCCTGGGAATCCAGTATTATATTCCGATGCACCAGTGCAGGTTAACTGTATCCCTTGGACCTTCACATTGACGATGAAACACAGATATTGCATCGGAATTGAATATGAAAGGAACAATGCCGACTTAAGTACAAGAAGAGTGAATCTTCTAAAAGTTTGCGCTTTGAGCGGCTCCTGGGAGACCAGTATTGGATTCCGATGCACCAGTGCAGGTTTACTGTATCCCTTGGACCTTCACATTGACGATGAAACACAGATATCGCATCGGAATTGAATATAAAAGGCACAATGCCGACTAAAGTACTAGAAGAGTGAAACTTCTAGAGTTTGTGGTTTGAGCGGCTCCTGGGAGACCAAAATTAGATTCCGATGCACCAGCGCAGGTTTACTGTATCCCTTGGACCTTCACATTGACGATGAAACACAGAAATCGCATCGGAATTGAATATAAACGGCACAATGCCGACTTAAGTACAAGAAGAGTGAGTCTTCTAACAGTTTGTTGTTTGAGCGCCTCCTGGGAACCAGTATTATATTCCGATGCACCAGTGCAGGTTAACTGTATCCGTTGGACCTTCACATTGACGATGAAACACAGATATTGCATCGGAATTGAATATGAAAGGCACAATGCCGACTTAAGTACAAGAAGAGTGAATCTTCTAAGAGTTTGCGCTTTGAGCGGCTCCTGGGAGACCAGTATTGGATTCCGATGCACCAGTGCAGGATTACTGTATCCCTTGGACCTTCACATTGACGATGAAACACAGAAATCGCATCGCAATTGAATATAAATGGCACAATGCCAACTTACGTACAAGAAGAGTGAATCTTCTAAGAGTTTGTGCCTTGAGCGGCTCCTGGGAGACCAGTATTAGATTCCGATGCACCAGTGCAGCTTTACTGTATTCCTTGAACCTTCACATTGACGATGAAACACAGAAATCGCATCGGAATTGAATATAAAGGGCACAATGCCGAATTAAGTACAAGAAGAGTGAGTCTTCTAACTGTTTGTTCTTTGAGCGGCTCCTGGGAGACCAGTATTGGATTCCGATGCACCAGTGCAGGTTAACTGTATCCCTTGGACCTTCACATTGACGATGAAACACAGATATCGCATCGGAATTGAATATAAAAGGCACAATGCCGACTAAAGTACTAGAAGAGTGAAACTTCTAGAGTTTGTGGTTTGAGCGGCTCCTGGGAGACCAAAATTAGATTCCGATGCACCAGCGCAGGTTTACTGTATCCCTTGGACCTTCACATTGACGATGAAACACAGAAATCGCATCGGAATTGAATATAAACGGCACAATGCCGACTTAAGTACAAGAAGAGTGAGTCTTCTAACAGTTTGTGGTTTGAGCGCCTCCTGGGAACCAGTAATATATTCCGATGCACCAGTGCAGGTTAACTGTATCCCTTGGACCTTCACATTGACGATGAAACACAGATATTGCATCGGAATTGAATATGAAAGGCACAATGCCGACTTAAGTACAAGAAGAGTGAATCTTCTAAGAGTTTGCGCTTTGAGCGGCTCCTGGGAGACCAGTATTGGATTCCGATGCACCAGTGCAGGTTTACTGTATCCCTTGGACCTTCACATTGACGATGAAACGCAGAAATCGCATCGGAATTGAATATAAAAGGCACAATGCAGACTTAAGTACAAGAAGAGTGAATCTTCTAAGAGTTTGTGCTTTGTGCGGCTCCTGGGGGACCAGTATTGGATTCCGATGCACCAGTGCAGGTTTACTGTATCCCTTGGACCTTCACATTGACGATGAAACACAGAAATCGCATCGGAATTGAATATAAAAGGCACAATGACGACTTAAGTACAAGAAGAGTGAGACTTCTAAGAGTTTGTGGTTTGAGCGGCTCCTGGGAGACCAGTATTAGATTCCGATGCACCAGTGCAGGTTTACTGTATACCTTGGACCTTCACATTGACGATGAAACACAGAAATCGCATCGGAGTTGTTTATAAAAGGTACAATGCCGACTTAAGTACAAGAAGAGTGAATCTTCTAAGAGTTTGTGCTTTGCGCGGCTCCTGGGAGACCAGTATTAGATTCCGATGCACCAGTGCAGGTTTACTGTATCCCTTTGACCTTCACATTGACGATGAAACACAGAAATCGAATCGCAATTGAATATAAAAGGCACAATGCGCGACTTAAGTACAAGAGGAGTGAATCTTCTAAGAGTCTGTGGTTTGAGCGGCTCCTGGGAGACCAGTATTGGATTCCGATGCACCAGTGCAGGTTTACTGTATCCCTTGGACCTTCACATTGACGATGAAACACAGAAATCGCATCGGAATTGAATATAAAAGGCACAATGCCGAATTAAGTACATGAAGAGTGAGTACTCTAACAGTTCGTTCTTTGAGCGGCTCCTGGGAGACCAGTATTGGATTCCGGTGCACCAGTGCAGGTTAACTGTATCCCTTGGACCTTCACATTGACGATGAAACACAGATATCGCATCGGAATTGAATATAAAAGGCACAATGCCGACTTAAGTACTAGAAGAGTGAATCTTCTAAGAGTTTGTGCTTTGAGCGGCTCCTGAGAGACCAGTATTGGATTCCGATGCACCAGTGCAGGTTTACTGTATCCCTTGGACGTTCACATTGACGATGAAACAAAGAAATCGGATCGAATATAAAAGGCACAATGCCGACTTAAGTACAAGAAGAGTGAGTCTTCTAACAGTTTGTGGTTTGAGCGCCTCCTGGGAAACCAGTATTATATTCCGATGCACCAGTGCAGGTTAACTGTATCCCTTGGACCTTCACATTGACGATAAAACACAGATATTGCATGGGAATTGAATATGAAAGGAACAATGCCGACTTAAGTACAAGATGAGTGAATCTTCTAAAAGTTTGCGCTTTGAGCGGCTCCTGGGAGACCAGTATTGGATTCCGATGCACTAGTGCAGGTTTACTGTATCCCTTGGACCTTCACATTGACGATGAAACACAGATATCGCATCGGAATTGAATATAAAAGGCACAATGCCGACTTAAGTAAAAGAAGAGTGTGTCTTCTAACAGTTTGTGGTTTGAGCGCCTCCTGGGAGACCTGTATCAGATTTCGATGCACCAGTGCATGTTTACTGTATCCCTTGGACCTTCACATTGACGATGAAACACAGAAATCGCATCGGAGTTGATTATAAAAGGTACAATGCCGACTTAAGTACAAGTAGAGTGAATCTTCTACGAGTTTGTGCTTTAAGCGGCTCCTGGGAGACCAGTATTGGATTCCGATGCACCAGTGCAGGTTTACTGTATCCCTTGGACCTTCACATTGACGATGAAACACAGATATTGCATCGGAATTGAATATGAAAGGCACAATGCCGACTTAAGTACAAGAAGAGTGAGTCTTCTAACAGTTTGTGGTTTGAGCGCCTCCTGGGAAACCAGTATTATATTCCGATGCACCAGTGCAGGTTAACTGTATCCCTTGGACCTTCACATTGACGATGAAACACAGATATTGCATCGGAATTGAATATGAAAGGTACAATGCCGACTTAAGTACAAGAAGAGTGAATCTTCTAAAAGTTTGCGCTTTGAGCGGCTCCTGGGAGACCAGTATTGGATTCCGATGCACCAGTGCAGGTTTACTGTATCCCTTGGACCTTCACATTGACGATGAAACACAGATATTGCATCGGAATTGAATATGAAAGGAACAATGCCGACTTAAGTACAAGAAGAGTGAATCTTCTAAGAGTTTGTGGTTTGAGCGGCTCCTAGGAGACCAGTATTGGACTCCCATGCACCAGTGCAGGTTTACTGTATCCCTTGGACCTTCACATTGACGATGAAACACAGAAATCGCATCGGAATTGAATATAAAAGGCACAATGCCGACTTAAGTACAAGAAGAGTGAATCTTCTAAGAGTTTGTGCTTTGAGCGGCTCCTGGGAGACCAGTATTGGATTCTGATGCACCAGTGCAGGTTTTGCTGTATCCCTTGGACCTTCACATTGACGATGAAACACAGAAATCGCATCGGAATTGAATATAAAAGGCACAATGCCGACTTAAGTACAAGAAGAGTGAGTCTTCTAACAGTTTGTGGTTTGAGCGCCTCCTGGGAAACCAGTATTATATTCCGATGCACCAGTGCAGGTTAACTGTATCCCTTGGACCTTCACATTGACGATGAAACACAGATATTGCATCGGAATTGAATATGAAAGGAACAATGCCGACTTAAGTACAAGAAGAGTGAATCTTCTAAAAGTTTGCGCTTTGAGCGGCTCCTGGGAGACCAGTATTGGATTCCGATGCACCAGTGCAGGTTTACTGTATCCCTTGGACCTTCACATTGACGATGAAACACAGAAATCGCATCGCAATTGAATATAAATGGCACAATGCCGACTTACGTACAAGAAGAGTGAATCTTCTAATAGTTTGTGCCTTGAGCGGCTCCTGGGAGACCAGTATTAGATTCCGATGCACCAGTGCAGCTTTACTGTATCCCTTGAACCTTCACATTGACGATGAAACACAGAAATCGCATCGGAATTGAATATAAAGGGCACAATGCCGAATTAAGTACAAGAAGAGTGAGTCTTCTAACTGTTTGTTCTTTGAGCGGCTCCTGGGAGACCAGTATTGGATTCCGATGCACCAGTGCAGGTTAACTGTATCCCTTGGACCTTCACATTGACGATGAAACACAGATATCGCATCGGAATTGAATATAAAAGGCACAATGCCGACTAAAGTACTAGAAGAGTGAAACTTCTAGAGTTTGTGGTTTGAGCGGCTCCTGGGAGACCAAAATTAGATTCCGATGCACCAGCGCAGGTTTACTGTATCCCTTGGACCTTCACATTGACGATGAAACACAGAAATCGCATCGGAATTGAATATAAACGGCACAATGCCGACTTAAGTACAAGAAGAGTGAGTCTTCTAACAGTTTGTGGTTTGAGCGCCTCCTGGGAACCAGTATTATATTCCGATGCACCAGTGCAGGTTAACTGTATCCCTTGGACCTTCACATTGACGATGAAACACAGATATTGCATCGGAATTGAATATGAAAGGCACAATGCCGACTTAAGTACAAGAAGAGTGAATCTTCTAAGAGTTTGCGCTTTGAGCGGCTCCTGGGAGACCAGTATTGGATTCCGATGCACCAGTGCAGGATTACT
Source organism: Schistocerca nitens (assembly GCF_023898315.1). Lineage (NCBI taxonomy): Eukaryota > Metazoa > Arthropoda > Insecta > Orthoptera > Acrididae > Schistocerca > Schistocerca nitens. The sequence goes on along the minus strand of NC_064618.1, from coordinate 34,160,989 downwards.
GTATCCCTTGGACCTTCACATTGACGATGAAACACAGAAATCGCATCGCAATTGAATATAAATGGCACAATGCCGACTTACGTACAAGAAGAGTGAATCGTCTAAGAGTTTGTGCCTTGAGCGGCTCCTGGGAGACCAGTATTAGATTCCGATGCACCAGTGCAGCTTTACTGTATTCCTTGAACCTTCACATTGACGATGAAACACAGAAATCGCATCGGAATTGAATATAAAGGGCACAATGCCGAATTAAGTACAAGAAGAGTGAGTCTTCTAACTGTTTGTTCTTTGAGCGGCTCCTGGGAGACCAGTATTGGATTCCGATGCACCAGTGCAGGTTAACTGTATCCCTTGGACCTTCACATTGACGATGAAACACAGATATCGCATCGGAATTGAATATAAAAGGCACAATGCCGACTAAAGTACTAGAAGAGTGAAACTTCTAGAGTTTGTGGTTTGAGCGGCTCCTGGGAGACCAAAATTAGATTCCGATGCACCAGCGCAGGTTTACTGTATCCCTTGGACCTTCACATTGACGATGAAACACAGAAATCGCATCGGAATTGAATATAAACGGCACAATGCCGACTTAAGTACAAGAAGAGTGAGTCTTCTAACAGTTTGTGGTTTGAGCGCCTCCTGGGAACCAGTATTATATTCCGATGCACCAGTGCAGGTTAACTGTATCCCTTGGACATTCACATTGACGATGAAACACTGATATTGCATCGGAATTGAATATGAAAGGCACAATGCCGACTTAAGTACAAGAAGAGTGAATCTTCTAAGAGTTGGTGCTTTGAGCGGCTCTTGGGATACCAGTATTGGATTCCGATGCACCAGTGCAGGTTTACTGTATCCCTTGGACCTTCACATTGACGATGAAACACAGTAATCGCATCGGAATTGAATATAAAAGGCAAAATGCAGACTTAAGTACAAGAAGAGTGAATCTTCTAAGAGTTTGTGCTTTGAGCGGCTCCTGGGGGACCAGTATTGGATTCCGATGCACCAGTGCAGGTTTACTGTATCCCTTGGACCTTCACATTGACGATGAAACACAGAAATCGCATCGGAATTGAATATAAAAGGCACAATGACGACTTAAGTACAAGAAGAGTGAGACTTCTAAGAGTTTGTGGTTTGAGCGGCTCCTGGGAGACCAGTATTAGATTCCGATGCACCAGTGCAGGTTTACTGTATCCCTTGGACCTTCACATTGACGATGAAACACAGAAATCGCATCGGAGTTGTTTATAAAAGGTACAATGCCGACTTAAGTACAAGAAGAGTGAATCTTCTAAGAGTTTGTGCTTTGAGCGGCTCCTGGGAGACCAGTATTAGATTCCGATGCACCAGTGCAGGTTTACTGTATCCCTTCACATTGACGATGAAACACAGAAATCGAATCGCAATTGAATATAAAAGGCACAATGCCGACTTAAGTACAAGAGGAGTGAATCTTCTAAGAGTTTGTGGTTTGAGCGGCTCCTGGGAGATCAGTATTGGATTCCGATGCACCAGTGCAGGTTTACTGTATCCCTTGGACCTTCACATTGACGATGAAACACAGAAATCGCATCGGAATTGAATATAAAAGGCACAATGCCGAATTAAGTACATGAGAGTGAGTACTCTAACAGTTCGTTCTTTGAGCGGCTCCTGGGAGACCAGTATTGGATTCCGGTGCACCAGTGCAGGTTAACTGTATCCCTTGGACCTTCACATTGACGATGAAACACAGATATCGCATCGGAATTGAATATAAAAGGCACAATGCCGACTTAAGTACTAGAAGAGTGAATCTTCTAAGAGTTGGTGCTTTGAGCGGCTCCTGAGAGACGAGTATTGGATTCCGATGCACCAGTGCAGGTTTACTGTATCCCTTGGACGTTCACATTGACGATGAAACAAAGAAATCGGATCGAATATAAAAGGCACAATGCCGACTTAAGTACAAGAAGAGTGAGTCTTCTAACAGTTTGTGGTTTGAGCGCCTCCTGGGAAACCAGTATTATATTCCGATGCACCAGTGCAGGTTAACTGTATCCCTTGGACCTTCACATTGACGATAAAACACAGATATTGCATCGGAATTGAATATGAAAGGAACAATGCCGACTTAAGTACAAGATGAGTGAATCTTCTAAAAGTTTGCGCTTTGAGCGGCTCCTGGGAGACCAGTATTGGATTCCGATGCACTAGTGCAGGTTTACTGTATCCCTTGGACCTTCACATTGACGATGAAACACAGAAATCGCATCGGAATTGACTATAAAAGGCACAATGCCGACTTAAGTAAAAGAAGAGTGTGTCTTCTAACAGTTTGTGGTTTGAGCGCCTCCTGGGAGACCTGTATCAGATTTCGATGCACCAGTGCAGGTTTACTGTATCCCTTGGACCTTCACATTGACGATGAAACACAGAAATCGCATCGGAGTTGATTATAAAAGGTACAATGCCGACTTAAGTACAAGTAGAGTGAATCTTCTACGAGTTTGTGCTTTAAGCGGCTCCTGGGAGACCAGTATTGGATTCCGATGCACCAGTGCAGGTTTACTGTATCCCTTGGAGCTTCACATTGACGATGAAACACAGAAATCGCATCGGAATTGAATATAAAAGGCACAATGCCGACTTAAGTACAAGAAGAGTGAATCTTCTAAGAGTTTGTGCTTTGAGCGGCTCCTGGCAGACCAGTATTGGATTCCGATGCACCAGTGCAGGTTTTGCTGTATCCCTTGGACCTTCATATAGACGATGAAACACAGAAATCGCATCGGAATTGAATATAAAAGGCAAAATGCCGGATTAAGTACAAGAAGAGTGAGTCTACTAACAGTTCGTTCTTTGAGCGGCTCCTGGGAGACCAGTATTGGATTCCGGTGCACCAGTGCAGGTTAACTGTATCCCTTGGACCTTCACATTGACGATGAAACACAGATATTGCATCGGAATTGAATATGAAAGGAACAATGCCGACATAAGTACAAGAAGAGTGAATCTTCTAAGAGTCTGTGCTTTGAGCGGCTCCTGGGAGACCAGTATTAGATTTCGATGCACCAGTGCAGGTTTACTGTATCCCTTGAACCTTCACATTGACGATGAAACACAGAAATCGCATCGGAATTGAATATAAAAGGCACAATGCCGAATTAAGTACAAGAAGAGTGAATCTTCTAAGCGTTTGTGCTTTGAGCGGCTCCTGGGAGACTAGTATTGGATTCCGATGCACCAGTGCAGGTTTACTGTATCTCTTGGACCTTCACATTGAATATGAAACGCAAAAATCGCATCGGAATTGAATATAAAAGGCACAATGCCGACTTAAGTACAAGAAGAGTGAATCATCTAAGAGTTTGTGCTTTGAGCGGCTCCTGGGAGACCAGTATTGGATTCCGATGCTTCAGTACAGGTTTACTGTATCCCTTGGACCTTCACATTGACGATGAAACAAAGAAATCGGATCGGAATTAAATATAAAAGGCGCAATGCCGACTTCAGTACAAGAAGAGTGAGTCTTCTAACGGTTTGTGGTTTGAGCGCCTCCTGGGAAACCAGTATTATATTCCGATGCACCAGTGCAGGTTAACAGTATCCCTTGGACCTTCACATTGACGATGAAACACAGATATTGCATCGGAATTGAATATGAAAGGAACAATGCCGACTTAAGTACAAGATGAGTGAATCTTCTAAGAGTTTGTGGTTTGAGCGGCTCCTAGGAGACCAGTATTGGACTCCGATGCACCAGTGCAGGTTTACTGTATCCCTTGGACCTTCACATTGACGATGAAACACAGACATCGCATCGGAATTGAATATAAAAGGCACAATGCCGACTTAAGTACAAGAAGAGTGAATCTTCTAAGAGTTTGTGCTTTGAGCGGCTCCTGGGAGACCAGTATTGGATTCCGATGCACCAGTGCAGGTTTTGCTGTATCCCTTGGACCTTCACATTGACGATGAAACACAGAAATCGCATCGGAATTGAATATAAAAGGCACAATGCCGACTTAAGTACAAGAAGAGTGAGTCTTCTAACAGTTTGTGGTTTGAGCGCCTCCTGGGAAACCAGTATTATATTCCGATGCACCAGTGCAGGTTAACTGTATCCCTTGGACCTTCACATTGACGATGAAACACAGATATTGCATCGGAATTGAATATGAAAGGAACAATGCCGACTTAAGTACAAGAAGAGTGAATCTTCTAAAAGTTTGCGCTTTGAGCGGCTCCTGGGAGACCAGTATTGGATTCCGATGCACCAGTGCAGGTTTACTGTATCCCTTGGACCTTCACATTGACGATGAAACACAGAAATCGCATCGCAATTGAATATAAATGGCACAATGCCGACTTACGTACAAGAAGAGTGAATCTTCTAAGAGTTTGTGCCTTGAGCGGCTCCTGGGAGACCAGTATTAGATTCCGATGCACCAGTGCAGCATTACTGTATCCCTTGAACCTTCACATTGACGATGAAACCCAGAAATCGCATCGGAATTGAATATAAAGGGCACAATGCCGAATTAAGTACAAGAAGAGTGAGTCTTCTAACTGTTTGTTCTTTGAGCGGCTCCTGGGAGACCAGTATTGGATTCCGATGCACCAGTGCAGGTTAACTGTATCCCTTGGACCTTCACATTGACGATGAAACACAGATATCGCATCGGAATTGAATATAAAAGGCACAATGCCGACTAAAGTACTAGAAGAGTGAAACTTCTAGAGTTTGTGGTTTGAGCGGCTCCTGAGAGACCAAAATTAGATTCCGATGCACCAGCGCAGGTTTACTGTATCCCTTGGACCTTCACATTGACGATGAAACACAGAAATCGCATCGGAATTGAATATAAACGGCACAATGCCGACTTAAGTACAAGAAGAGTGAGTCTTCTAACAGTTTGTTGTTTGAGCGCCTCCTGGGAACCAGTATTATATTCCGATGCACCAGTGCAGGTTAACTGTATCCCTTGGACCTTCACATTGACGATGAAACACAGATATTGCATCGGAATTGAATATGAAAGGCACAATGCCGACTTAAGTACAAGAAGAGTGAATCTTCTAAGAGTTTGCGCTTTGAGCGGCTCCTGGGAGACCAGTATTGGATTCCGATGCACCAGTGCAGGATTACTGTATCCCTTGGACCTTCACATTGACGATGAAACACAGAAATCGCATCGCAATTGAATATAAATGGCACAATGCCAACTTACGTACAAGAAGAGTGAATCTTCTAAGAGTTTGTGCCTTGAGCGGCTCCTGGGAGACCAGTATTAGATTCCGATGCACCAGTGCAGCTTTACTGTATTCCTTGAACCTTCACATTGACGATGAAACACAGAAATCGCATCGGAATTGAATATAAAGGGCACAATGCCGAATTAAGTACAAGAAGAGTGAGTCTTCTAACTGTTTGTTCTTTGAGCGGCTCCTGGGAGACCAGTATTGGATTCCGATGCACCAGTGCAGCTTAACTGTATCCCTTGGACCTTCACATTGACGATGAAACACAGATATCGCATCGGAATTGAATATAAAAGGCACAATGCCGACTAAAGTACTAGAAGAGTGAAACTTCTAGAGTTTGTGGTTTGAGCGGCTCCTGGGAGACCAAAATTAGATTCCGATGCACCAGCGCAGGTTTACTGTATCCCATGGACCTTCACATTGACGATGAAACACAGAAATCGCATCGGAATTGAATATAAACGGCACAATGCCGACTTAAGTACAAGAAGAGTGAGTCTTCTAACAGTTTGTGGTTTGAGCGCCTCCTGGGAACCAGTATTATATTCCGATGCACCAGTGCAGGTTAACTGTATCCCTTGGACCTTCACATTGACGATGAAACACAGATATTGCATCGGAATTGAATATGAAAGGCACAATGCCGACTTAAGTACAAGAAGAGTGAATCTTCTAAGAGTTTGCGCTTTGAGCGGCTCCTGGGAGACCAGTATTGGATTCCGATGCACCAGTGCAGGTTTACTGTATCCCTTGGACCTTCACATTGACGATGAAACGCAGAAATCGCATCGGAATTGAATATAAAAGGCACAATGCAGACTTAAGTACAAGAAGAGTGAATCTTCTAAGAGTTTGTGCTTTGCGCGGCTCCTGGGAGACCAGTATTAGATTCCGATGCACCAGTGCATGTTTACTGTATCCCTTGGACCTTCACATTGACGATGAAACACAGAAATCGAATCGCAATTGAATATAAAAGGCACAATGCGCGACTTAAGTACAAGAGGAGTGAATCTTCTAAGAGTCTGTGGTTTGAGCGGCTCCTGGGAGACCAGTATTGGATTCCGATGCACCAGTGCAGGTTTACTGTATCCCTTGGACCTTCACATTGACGATGAAACACAGAAATCGCATCGGAATTGAATATAAAAGGCACAATGCCGAATTAAGTACATGAAGAGTGAGTACTCTAACAGTTCGTTCTTTGAGCGGCTCCTGGGAGACCAGTATTGGATTCCGGTGCACCAGTGCAGGTTAACTGTATCCCTTGGACCTTCACATTGACGATGAAACACAGATATCGCATCGGAATTGAATATAAAAGGCACAATGCCGACTTAAGTACTAGAAGAGTGAATCTTCTAAGAGTTTGTGCTTTGAGCGGCTCCTGAGAGACCAGTATTGGATTCCGATGCACCAGTGCAGGTTTACTGTATCCCTTGGACGTTCACATTGACGATGAAACAAAGAAATCGGATCGAATATAAAAGGCACAATGCCGACTTAAGTACAAGAAGAGTGAGTCTTCTAACAGTTTGTGGTTTGAGCGCCTCCTGGGAAACCAGTATTATATTCCGATGCACCAGTGCAGGTTAACTGTATCCCTTGGACCTTCACATTGACGATAAAACACAGATATTGCATGGGAATTGAATATGAAAGGAACAATGCCGACTTAAGTACAAGATGAGTGAATCTTCTAAAAGTTTGCGCTTTGAGCGGCTCCTGGGAGACCAGTATTGGATTCCGATGCACTAGTGCAGGTTTACTGTATCCCTTGGACCTTCACATTGACGATGAAACACAGATATCGCATCGGAATTGAATATAAAAGGCACAATGCCGACTTAAGTAAAAGAAGAGTGTGTCTTCTAACAGTTTGTGGTTTGAGCGCCTCCTGGGAGACCTGTATCAGATTTCGATGCACCAGTGCATGTTTACTGTATCCCTTGGACCTTCACATTGACGATGAAACACAGAAATCGCATCGGAGTTGATTATAAAAGGTACAATGCCGACTTAAGTACAAGTAGAGTGAATCTTCTACGAGTTTGTGCTTTAAGCGGCTCCTGGGAGACCAGTATTGGATTCCGATGCACCAGTGCAGGTTTACTGTATCCCTTGGACCTTCACATTGACGATGAAACACAGAAATCGCATCGGAATTGAATATAAAAGGCACAATGCCGCCTTAAGTACAAGAAGAGTGAATCTTCTAAGAGTTTGTGCTTTGAGCGGCTCCTGGCAGACCAGTATTGGATTCCGATGCACCAGTGCAGGTTTTGCTGTATCCCTTGGACCTTCATATAGACGATGAAACACAGAAATCGCATCGGAATTGAATATAAAAGGCAAAATGCCGGATTAAGTACAAGAAGAGTGAGTCTACTAACAGTTCGTTCTTTGAGCGGCTCCTGGGAGACCAGTATTGGATTCCGGTGCACCAGTGCAGGTTAACTGTATCACTTGGACCTTCACATTGACGATGAAACACAGATATTGCATCGGAATTGAATATGAAAGGAACAATGCCGACATAAGTACAAGAAGAGTGAATCTTCTAAGAGTTTGTGCTTTGAGCGGCTCCTGGGAGACCAGTATTAGATTCCGATGCACCAGTGCAGGTTTACTGTATCCCTTGAACCTTCACATTGACGATGAAACACAGAAATCGCATCGGAATTGAAAATAAAAGGCACAATGCCGAATTAAGTACAAGAAGAGTGAATCTTCTAAGCGTTTGTGCTTTGAGCGGCTCCTGGGAGACCAGTATTGGACTCCGATGGACCAGTGCAGGTTTACTGTATCCCTTGGACCTTCACATTGACGATGAAACACAGAAATCGCATCGGAATTGAATATAAAAGGCACAATGCCGACTTAAGTACAAGAAGAGTGAATCTTCTAAGAGTTTGTGCTTTGAGCGGCTCCTGGGAGACCAGTATTGGATTCCGATGCACCAGTGCAGGTTTTGCTGTATCCCTTGGACCTTCACATTGACGATGAAACACAGAAATCGCATCGGAATTGAATATAAAAGGCACAATGCCGACTTAAGTACAAGAAGAGTGAGTCTTCTAACAGTTTGTGGTTTGAGCGCCTCCTGGGAAACCAGTATTATATTCCGATGCACCAGTGCAGGTTAACTGTATCCCTTGGACATTCACATTTACGATGAAACACAGATATTGCATCGGAATTGAATATGAAAGGAACAATGCCGACTTAAGTACAAGAAGAGTTAATCTTCTAAAAGTTTGCGCTTTGAGCGGCTCCTGGGAGACCAGTATTGGATTCCGATGCACCAGTGCAGGTTTACTGTATCCCTTGGACCTTCACATTGACGATGAAACACAGAAATCGCATCGCAATTGAATATAAATGGCACAATGCCGACTTACGTACAAGAAGAGTGAATCTTCTAAGAGTTTGTGCCTTGAGCGGCTCCTGGGAGACCAGTATTAGATTCCGATGCACCAGTGCAGCTTTACTGTATCCCTTGAACCTTCACATTGACGATGAAACACAGAAATCGCATCGGAATTGAATATAAAAGGCACAATGCCGACTTAAGTACAAGAAGAGTGAGTCTTCTAACAGTTTGTGGTTTGAGCGCCTCCTGGGAACCAGTATTATATTCCGATGCACCAGTGCAGGTTAACTGTATCCCTTGGACCTTCACATTGACGATGAAACACAGATATTGCATCGGAATTGAATATGAAAGGCACAATGCCGACTTAAGTACAAGAAGAGTGAATCTTCTAAGAGTTTGCGCTTTGAGCGGCTCCTGGGAGACCAGTATTGGATTCCGATGCACCAGTGCAGGTTTACTGTATCCCTTGGACCTTCACATTGACGATGAAACGCAGAAATCGCATCGGAATTGAATATAAAAGGCACAATGCCGACTTAAGTACAAGTAGAGTGAATCTTCTAAGAGTTTGTGCTTTGAGCGGCTCCTGGGAGACCAGTATTGGATTGCGATGCACCAGTGCAGGTTTACTGTATCCCTTGGACCTTCACATTGACGATGAAACACATAAATCGCATCGCAATTGAATATAAAAGGCACAATGCCGACATAAGTACAAGAAGAGTGAATCTTCTAAGAGTTTGCGCTTTGAGCGGCTCCTGGGAGACCAGTATTAGATTCCGATGCACCAGTGCAGGTTTACTGTATCCCTTGAACTTTCACATTGACGATGAAACACAGAAATCGCATCGGAATTGAATATAATAGCACAATGCCGAATTAAGTACAAGAAGAGTGAATCTTCTAAGCGTTTGTGCTTTGAGCGGCTCCTGGGAGACCAGTATTGGATTCCGATGCACCAGTGCAGGTTTACTGTATCCCTTGGACCTTCACATTGACGATGAAACGCAGAAATCGCATCGGAATTGAATATAAAAGGCACAATGCCGACTTAAGTACAAGAAGAGTGAATCTTCTAAGAGTTTGTGCTTTGAGCGGCTCCTGGGAGACCAGTATTGGATTCCGATGCTTCAGTACAGGTTTACTGTATCCCTTGGACCTTCACATTGACGATGAAACAAAGAAATCGGATCGGAATTGAATATAAAAGGCACAATGCCGACTTAAGTACAAGAAGAGTGAGTCTTCTAAAAGTTTGTGGTTTGAGCGCCTCCTGGGAAACCAGTATTATATTCCGATGCAGCAGTGCAGGTTAACTGTATTTCTTGGACCTTCACATTGACGATGAAACACAGATATTGCATCGGAATTGAATATGAAAGGAACAATGCCGACTTAAGTACAAGATGAGTGAATCTTCTAAAAGTTTGCGCTTTGAGCGGCTCCTGGGAGACCAGTATTGGATTCCGATGCACTAGTGCGGGTTTACTATAGCCCCTGGACCTTCACATTGACGATGAAACACAGAAATCGCATCGGAATTGAATATAAAAGGCACAATGCCGACTTAAGTAAAAGAAGAGTGAGTCTTCTAACAGTTTGTGGTTTGAGCGCCTCCTAGGAGACCAGTATCAGATTTAGATGCACCAGTGCAGGTTTGCTGTATCCCTTGGACCTTCACATTGACGATGAAACACAGAAATCGCATCGGAGTTGATTATAAAAGGTACAATGCCGACTTAAGTACAAGAAGAGTGAATCTTCTACGAGTTTGTGCTTGCGGCTCCTCGGAGACCAGTATTGGATTCCGATGCACCAGTGCAGGTTTACTGTATCCCTTGGACCTTCACATTGACGATGAAACACAGAAATCGCATCGCAATTGAATATAAAAGGCACAATGCCGACTTAAGTACAAGAAGAGTGAATCTTCTAAGAGTTTGCACTTTGAGCGGCTCCTAGGAGACCAGTATTGGACTCCGATGCACCAGTGCAGGTTTACTGTATCCCTTGGACCTTCACATTGACGATGAAACACAGAAATCGCATCGGAATTGAATATAAAAGGCACAATGCCGACTTAAGTACAAGAAGAGTGAATCTTCTAAGAGTTTGTGCTTTGAGCGGCTCCTGGGAGACCAGTATTGGATTCCGATGCACCAGTGCAGGTTTTGCTGTATCCCTTGGACCTTCACATTGACGATGAAACACAGAAATCGCATCGGAATTGAATATAAAAGGCACAATGCCGACTTAAGTACAAGAAGAGTGAGTCTTCTAACAGTTTGTGGTTTGAGCGCCTCCTGGGAAACCAGTATTATATTTCGATGCACCAGTGCAGGTTAACTGTATCCCTTGGACCTTCACATTGACGATGAAACACAGATATTGCATCGGAATTGATTATGAAAGGAACAATGCCGACTTAAGTACAAGAAGAGTGAATCTTCTAAAAGATTGCGCTTTGAGCGGCTCCTGGGAGACCAGTATTGGATTCCGATGCACCAGTGCAGGTTTACTGTATCCCTTGGACCTTCACATTGACGATGAAACACAGAAATCGCATCGCAATTGAATATAAATGGCACAATGCCGACTTACGTACAAGAAGAGTGAATCTTCTAAGAGTTTGTGCTTTGAGCGCCTCCTGGGAGACCAGTATTAGATTCCGATGCACCAGTGCAGCTTAAACTGTATCCCTTGAACCTTCACATTGACGATGAAACACAGAAATCGCATCGGAATTGAATATAAAGGGCACAATGCCGAATTAAGTACAAGAAGAGTGAGTCTTTTAACAGTTTGTTCTTTGAGCGTCTCCTGGGAGACCAGTATTGGATTCTGATGCACCAGTGCAGGTTAACTGTATCCCTTGGACCTTCACATTGACGATGAAACACAGATATCGCATCGGAATTGAATATAAAAGGCACAATGCCGACTAAAGTACTAGAAGAGTGAAACTTCTAGAGTTTGTGGTTTGAGCGGCTCCTGGGAGACCAAAATTAGATTCCGATGCACCAGCGCAGGTTTACTGTATCCCTTGGACCTTCATATTGACGATGAAACACAGAAATCGCATCGGAATTGAATATAAACGGCACAATGCCGACATAAGTACAAGAAGAGTGAGTCTTCTAACAGTTTGTGGTTTGAGCGCCTCCTGGGAACCAGTATTATATTCCGATGCACCAGTGCAGGTTAACTGTATCCCTTGGACCTTCACATTGACGATGAAACACAGATATTGCATCGGAATTGAATATGAAAGGCACAATGCCGACTTAAGTACAAGAAGAGTGAATCTTCTAAGAGTTTGCGCTTTGAGCGGCTCCTGGGAGACCAGTATTGGATTCCGATGCACCAGTGCAGGTTTACTGTATCCCTTGGACCTTCACATTGACGATGAAACGCAGAAATCGCATCGGAATTGAATATAAAAGGCACAATGCCGACTTAAGTACAAGTAGAGTGAATCTTCTAAGAGTTTGTGCTTTGAGCGGCTCGTGGGAGACCAGTATTGGATTCCGATGCACCAGTGCAGGTTTACTGTATCCCTTGGACCTTCACATTGACGATGAAACACAGAAATCGCATCGGAATTGAATATAAAAGGCACAATGACGACTTAAGTACAAGAAGAGTGAGTCTTCTAAGAGTTTGTGGTTTGAGCGGCTCCTGGGAGACCAGTATTAGATTCCGATGCACCAGTGCAGGTTTACTGTATCCCTTGGACCTTCGCATTGACGATGAAACGCAGAAATCGCATCGGAATTGAATATAAAAGGCACAATGCCGACTTAAGTACAAGAAGAGTGAATCTTCTAAGAGTTTGTGCTTTGAGCGGCTCCTGGGAGACCAGTATTGGATTCCGATGCTTCAGTACAGGTTTACTGTATCCCTTGGATCTTCACATTGACGATGAAACAAAGAAATCGGATCGGAATTGAATATAAAAGGCACAATGCCGACTTAAGTACAAGAAGAGTGAGTCTTCTAACAGTTTGTGGTTTGAGCGCCTCCTGGGAAACCAGTATTATATTCCGATGCACCAGTGCAGGTTAACTGTATCCCTTGGACCTTCACATTGTCGATGAAACACAGATATTGCATCGGAATTGAATATGAAAGGAACAATGCCGACTTAAGTACAAGATGAGTGAATCTTCTAAAAGTTTGCGCTTTGAGCGGCTCCTGGGAGACCAGTATTGGATTCCGATGCACTAGTGCAGGTTTACTGTAGCCCCTGGACCTTCACATTGACGATGAAACACAGAAATCGCATCGGAATTGTATATAAAAGGCACAATGCCGACTTAAGTAAAAGAAGAGTGAGTCTTCTAACAGTTTGTGGTTTGAGCGCCTCCTAGGAGACCAGTATCAGATTTAGATGCACCAGTGCAGGTTTACTGTATCCCTTGGACCTTCACATTGACGATGAAACACAGAAATCGCATCGGAGTTGATTATAAAAGGTACAATGCCGACTTAAGTACAAGAAGAGTGAATCTTCTACGAGTTTGTGCTTTAAGCGGCTCCTGGGAGACCAGTATTGGATTCCGATGCACCAGTGCAGGTTTACTGTATCCCTTGGACCTTCACATTGACGATGAAACACAGATATTGCATCGGAATTGAATATGAAAGGAACAATGCCGACTTAAGTACAAGAAGAGTAAATCTTCTAAAGGTTTGCGCTTTGAGCGGCTCCTGGGAGACCAGTATTGGATTCCGATGCACCAGTGCAGGTTTACTGTATCCCTTGGACCTTCACATTGACGATGAAACACAGAAATCGCATCGGAATTGAATATAAAAGGCACAATGCCGACTTAAGTACAAGAAGAGTGAGTCTTCTAACAGTTTGTGGTTTGAGCGCCTCCTGGGAAACCAGTATTATATTTCGATGCACCAGTGCAGGTTAACTGTATCCCTTGGACCTTCACATTGACGATGAAACACAGATATTGCATCGGAATTGATTATGAAAGGAACAATGCCGACTTAAGTACAAGAAGAGTGAATCTTCTAAAAGATTGCGCTTTGAGCGGCTCCTGGGAGACCAGTATTGGATTCCGATGCACCAGTGCAGGTTTACTGTATCCCTTGGACCTTCACATTGACGATGAAACACAGAAATCGCATCGCAATTGAATATAAATGGCACAATGCCGACTTACGTACAAGAAGAGTGAATCTTCTAAGAGTTTGTGCTTTGAGCGCCTCCTGGGAGACCAGTATTAGATTCCGATGCACCAGTGCAGCTTAAACTGTATCCCTTGAACCTTCACATTGACGATGAAACACAGAAATCGCATCGGAATTGAATATAAAGGGCACAATGCCGAATTAAGTACAAGAAGAGTGAGTCTTTTAACAGTTTGTTCTTTGAGCGTCTCCTGGGAGACCAGTATTGGATTCTGATGCACCAGTGCAGGTTAACTGTATCCCTTGGACCTTCACATTGACGATGAAACACAGATATCGCATCGGAATTGAATATAAAAGGCACAATGCCGACTAAAGTACTAGAAGAGTGAAACTTCTAGAGTTTGTGGTTTGAGCGGCTCCTGGGAACCAGTATTATATTCCGATGCACCAGTGCAGGTTAACTGTATCCCTTGGACCTTCACATTGACGATGAAACACAGATATTGCATCGGAATTGAATATGAAAGGCACAATGCCGACTTAAGTACAAGAAGAGTGAATCTTCTAAGAGTTTGCGCTTTGAGCGGCTCCTGGGAGACCAGTATTGGATTCCGATGCACCAGTGCAGGTTTACTGTATCCCTTGGACCTTCACATTGACGATGAAACGCAGAAATCGCATCGGAATTGAATATAAAAGGCACAATGCCACTTAAGTACAAGTAGAGTGAATCTTCTAAGAGTTTGTGCTTTGAGCGGCTCGTGGGAGACCAGTATTGGATTCCGATGCACCAGTGCAGGTTTACTGTATCCCTTGGACCTTCACATTGACGATGAAACAAAGAAATCGGATCGGAATTGAATATAAAAGGCACAATGCCGACTTAAGTACAAGAAGAGTGAGTCTTCTAACAGTTTGTGGTTTGAGCGCCTCCTGGGAAACCAGTATTATATTCCGATGCACCAGTGCAGGTTAACTGTATCCCTTGGACCTTCACATTGTCGATGAAACACAGATATTGCATCGGAATTGAATATGAAAGGAACAATGCCGACTTAAGTACAAGATGAGTGAATCTTCTAAAAGTTTGCGCTTTGAGCGGCTCCTGGGAGACCAGTATTGGATTCCGATGCACTAGTGCAGGTTTACTGTAGCCCCTGGACCTTCACATTGACGATGAAACACAGAAATCGCATCGGAATTGTATATAAAAGGCACAATGCCGACTTAAGTAAAAGAAGAGTGAGTCTTCTAACAGTTTGTGGTTTGAGCGCCTCCTAGGAGACCAGTATCAGATTTAGATGCACCAGTGCAGGTTTACTGTATCCCTTGGACCTTCACATTGACGATGAAACACAGAAATCGCATCGGAGTTGATTATAAAAGGTACAATGCCGACTTAAGTACAAGAAGAGTGAATCTTCTACGAGTTTGTGCTTTAAGCGGCTCCTGGGAGACCAGTATTGGATTCCGATGCACCAGTGCAGGTTTACTGTATCCCTTGGACCTTCACATTGACGATGAAACACAGATATTGCATCGGAATTGAATATGAAAGGAACAATGCCGACTTAAGTACAAGAAGAGTAAATCTTCTAAAGGTTTGCGCTTTGAGCGGCTCCTGGGAGACCAGTATTGGATTCCGATGCACCAGTGCAGGTTTACTGTATCCCTTGGACCTTCACATTGACGATGAAACACAGAAATCGCATCGCAATTGAATATAAATGGCACAATGCCGACTTAAGTACAAGAAGAGTGAATCTTCTAAGAGTTTGCGCTTTGAGCGGCTCCTGGGAGACCAGTATTGGACTCCGATGCACCAGTGCAGGTTTACTGTATCCCTTGGACCTTCACATTGACGATGAAACACAGAAATCGCATCGGAATTGAATATAAAAGGCACAATGCCGACTTAAGTACAAGTAGAGCGAATCTTCTAAGAGTTTGTGCTTTGAGCGGCTCGTGGGAGACCAGTATTGGATTCCGATGCACCAGTGCAGGTCTACTGTATCCCTTGGACCTTCACATTGACGATGAAACAAAGAAATCGGATCGGAATTGAATATAAAAGGCACAATGCCGACTTAAGTAAAAGAAGAGTGAGTCTTCTAACAGTTTGTGGTTTGAGCGCCTCCTGGGAAACCAGTATTATATTCCGATGCACCAGTGCAGGTTAACTGTATCCCTTGGACCTTCACATTGACGAAGAAACACAGATATTGCATCGGAATTGAATATGAAAGGAACAATGCCGACTTAAGTACAAGATGAGTGAATCTTCTAAAAGTTTGCGCTTTGAGCGGCTCCTGGGAGACCAGTATTGGATTCCGATGCACCAGTGCAGGTTAACTGTATCCCTTGGACCTTCACATTGACGATGAAACACAGAAATCGCATCGGAATTGAATATAAAAGGCACAATGACGACTTAAGTACAAGAAGAGTGAGTCTTCTAAGAGTTTGTGGTTTGAGCGGCTCCTGGGAGACCAGTATTAGATTCCGATGCACCAGTGCAGGTTTACTGTATCCCTTGGACCTTCACATTGACGATGAAACACAGATATTGCATCGGAATTGAATATGAAAGGCACAATGCCGACCTAAGTACAAGAAGAGTGAATCTTCTAAGCGTTTGTGCTTTGAGCGGCTCCTGGGAGACCAGTATTGGATTCCGATGCACCAGTGCAGGTTTACTGTATCCCTTGGACCTTCGCATTGACGATGAAACGCAGAAATCGCATCGGAATTGAATATAAAAGGCACAATGCCGACTTAAGTACAAGAAGAGTGAATCTTCCAAGAGTTTGTGCTTTGAGCGGCTCCTGGGAGACCAGTATTGGATTCCGATGCTTCAGTACAGGTTTACTGTATCTCTTGGATCTTCACATTGACGATGGAACAAAGAAATCGGATCGGAACTGAATATAAAAGGCACAATGCCGACTTAAGTACAAGAAGAGTGAGTCTTCCAACAGTTTGTGGTTTGAGCGCCTCCTGGGAAACCAGTATTATATTCCGATGCACCAGTGCAGGTTAACTGTATCCCTTGGACCTTCACATTGTCGATGAAACACAGATATTGCATCGGAATTGAATATGAAAGGAACAATGCCGACTTAAGTACAAGATGAGTGAATCTTCTAAAAGTTTGCGCTTTGAGCGGCTCCTGGGAGACCAGTATTGGATTCCGATGCACTAGTGCAGGTTTACTGTAGCCCCTGGACCTTCACATTGACGATGAAACACAGAAATCGCATCGGAATTGTATATAAAAGGCACAATGCCGACTTAAGTAAAAGAAGAGTGAGTCTTCTAACAGTTTGAGGTTTGAGCGCCTCCTAGGAGACCAGTATCAGATTTAGATGCACCAGTGCAGGTTTACTGTATCCCTTGGACCTTCACATTGACGATGAAACACAGAAATCGCATCGGAGTTGATTATAAAAGGTACAATGCCGACTTAAGTACAAGAAGAGTGAATCTTCTACGAGTTTGTGCTTTAAGCGGCTCCTGGGAGACCAGTATTGGATTCCGATGCACCAGTGCAGGTTTACTGTATCCCTTGGACCTTCACATTGACGATGAAACACAGATATTGCATCGGAATTGAATATGAAAGGAACAATGCCGACTTAAGTACAAGAAGAGTGAATCTTCTAAAAGTTTGCGCTTTGAGCGGCTCCTGGGAGACCAGTATTGGATTCCGATGCACCAGTGCAGGTTTACTGTATCCCTTGGACCTTCACATTGACGATGAAACACAGAAATCGCATCGCAATTGAATATAAATGGCACAATGCCGACTTAAGTACAAGAAGAGTGAATCTTCTAAGAGTTTGCGCTTTGAGCGGCTCCTGGGAGACCAGTATTGGACTCCGATGCACCAGTGCAGGTTTACTGTATCCCTTGGACCTTCACATTGACGATGAAACAAAGAAATCGCATCGGAATTGAATATAAAAGGCACAATGCCGACTTATGTACAAGAAGAGTGAATCTTCTAAGAGTTTGTGCTTTGAGCGGCTCCTGGGAGACCAGTATTAGATTCCGATGCACCAGTGCAGGTTTTGCTGTATCCCTTGGACCTTCACATTGACGATGAAACACAGAAATCGCATCGGAATTGAATATAAAAGGCACAATGCCGACTTAAGTACAAGAAGAGTGAGTCTTCTAACAGTTTGTGGTTTGAGCGCCTCCTGGGAAACCAGTATTATATTCCGATGCACCAGTGCAGGTTAACTGTATCCCTTGGACCTTCACATTGACGATGAAACACAGATATTGCATCGGAATTGAATATGAAAGGAACAATGCCGACTTAAGTACAAGAAGAGTGAATCTTCTAAAAGTTTGCGCTTTGAGCGGCTCCTGGGAGACCAGTATTGGATTCCGATGCACCAGTGCAGGTTTACTGTATCCCTTGGACCTTCACATTGACGATGAAACACAGAAATCGCATCGCAATTGAATATAAATGGCACAATGCCGACTTACGTACAAGAAGAGTGAATCTTCTAAGAGTTTGTGCTTTGAGCGGCTCCTGGGAGACCAGTATTAGATTCCGATGCACCAGTGCAGGTTTACTGTTTCCTTTGAACCTTCACATTGACGATGAAACACAGAAATCGCATCGGAATTGAATATAAAGGGCACAATGCCGAATTAAGTACAAGAAGAGTGAGTCTTCTAACAGTTTGTTCTTTGAGCGGCTCCTGGGAGACCAGTATTGGATTCCGATGCACCAGTGCAGGTTAACTGTATCCCTTGGACCTTCACATTGACGATGAAACACAGATATCGCATCGGAATTGAATATGAAAGGCACAATGCCGACTTAAGTACAAGAAGAGTGAATCTTCTAAGAGTTTGCGCTTTGAGCGCCTCCTGGGAGACCAGTATTGGATTCCGATGCACCAGTGCAGGTTTACTGTATCCCTTGGACGTTCACATTGACGATGAAACAAAGAAATCGGATCGGAATTGAATATAAAAGGCACAATGCCGACTTAAGTACAAGAAGAGTGAGTCTTCTAACAGTTTGTGGTTTGAGCGCCTCCTGGGAAACCAGTATTATATTCCGATGCACCAGTGCAGGTTAACTGTATCCCTTGGACCTTCACATTGACGATGAAACACAGAAATCGCATCGGAATTGAATATAAAAGGCACAATGCCGACTTAAGTACAAGAAGAGTGAATCTTCTAAGAGTTTGTGCTATGAGCGGCTCCTGGGAGACCAGTATTGGATTCCGATGCACCAGTGCAGGTTTTGCTGTATCTCTTGGACCTTCACATTGACGATGAAACACAGAAATCGCATCGGAATTGAATATAAAAGGCAAAATGCCGAATTAAGTACAAGAAGAGTGAGTCTACTAACAGTTCGTTCTTTGAGCGGCTCCTGGGAGACCAGTATTGGATTCCGGTGCACCAGTGCAGGTTATCTGTATCCCTTGGACCTTCACATTGACGATGAAACACAGATATCGCATCGGAATTGAATATAAAAGGCACAATGCCGACTTAAGTACTAGAAGAGTGAATCTTCTAAGAGTTTGTGCTTTGAGCGGTTCCTGGGAGACCAGTATTGGATTCCGATGCACCAGTGCAGGTTTACTGTATCCCTTGGACGTTCACATTGACGATGAAACAAAGAAATCGGATCGGAATTGAATATAAAAGGCACAATGCCGACTTAAGTACAAGAAGAGTGAGTCTTCTAAAAGTTTGTGGTGTGAGCGCCTCCTGGGAAACCAGTATTATATTCCGATACACCAGTGCAGGTTAACCGTATCCCTCGAACCTTCACATTGACGATGAAACACAGAAATCTCATCGGAATTGAATATAAAAGGCACAATTCCGAATTAAGTACAATAAGAGTGAGTCTTCTAACAGTTTGTTCTTTGAGCGGCTCCTGGGAGACCAGTATTGGATTCCGATGCACCAGTGCAGGTTAACTGTATCCCTTGGACCTTCACATTGACGATGAAACACAGATATCGCATCGGAATTGAATATAAAAGGCAGAATGCCGACTTAAGTACTAGAAGAGTGAAACTTCTAAGAGTTTGTGGTTTGTGCGGCTCCTGGGAGACCAAAATTAGATTCCGATGCACCAGTGCAGGTTTACTGTATCCCTTGGACCTTCACATTGACGATGAAACACAGAAATCGTATCGGAATTGAATATAAAAGGCACAATGCCAACTTAAGTAAAAGAAGAGTGAGTCTTCTAACAGTTTGTGGTTTGAGCGCCTCCTGGGAGACCAGTATCAGATTTCGATGCACCAGTGCAGGTTTACTGTATCCCTTGGACCTTCACATTGACGATGAAACACAGTAATCGCATCGGAGTTGATTATAAAAGGTACAATGCCGATTTAAGTACAAGAAGAGTGAATCTTCTACGAGTTTGTGCTTTAAGCGGCTCCTGGGAGACCAGTATTGGATTCCGATGCACCAGTGCAGGTTTACTGTATCCCTCGGACCTTCACATTGACGATGAAACACAGAAATCGCATCGCAATTGAATATAAAAGGCACAATGCCGACTTAAGTACAAGAAGAGTGAATCTTCTAAGAGTTTGCGCTTTGAGCGGCTCCTGGGAGACCAGTATTGGACTCCGATGAACCAGTGCAGGTTTACTGTATCCCTTGGACCTTCACATTGACGATGAAACACAGAAATCGCATCGGAATTGAATATAAAAGGCACAATGCCGACTTAAGTACAAGAAGAGTGAATCTTCTAAGAGTTTGTGCTTTGAGCGGCTCCTGGGAGACCAGTATTGGATTCCGATGCATCAGTGCAGGTTTTGCTGTATCTCTTGGACCTTCACATTGACGATGAAACACAGAAATCGCATCGGAATTGAATATAAAAGCAAAATGCCGAATTAAGTACAAGAAGAGTGAGTCTACTAACAGTTCGTTCTTTGAGCGGCTCCTGGGAGACCAGTATTGGATTCCGGTGCACCAGTGCGGGTTAACTGTATCCCTTGGACCTTCACATTGACGATGAAACACAGATATCGCATCGGAATTGAATATAAAAGGCACAATGCCGACTTAAGTACTAGAAGAGTGAATCTTCTAAGAGTTTGTGCTTTGAGCGGTTCCTGGGAGACCAGTATTGGATTCCGATGCACCAGTGCAGGTTTACTGTATCCCTTGGACGTTCACATTGACGATGAAACAAAGAAATCGGATCGGAATTGAATATAAAAGGCACAATGCCGACTTAAGTACAAGAAGAGTGAGTCTTCTAAAAGTTTGTGGTGTGAGCGCCTCCTGGGAAACCAGTATTATATTCCGATACACCAGTGCAGGTTAACTGTATCCCTTGAACCTTCCCATTGACGATGAAACACAGAAATCGCATCGGAATTGAATATAAAAGGCACAATGCCGAATTAAGTACAATAAGAGTGAGTCTTCTAACAGTTTGTTCTTTGAGCGGCTCCTGGGAGACCAGTATTGGATTCCGATGCACCAGTGCAGGTTAACTGTATCCCTTGGACCTTCACATTGACGATGAAACACAGATATCGCATCGGAATTGAATATAAAAGGCAGAATGCCGACTTAAGTACTAGAAGAGTGAAACTTCTAAGAGTTTGTGGTTTGAGCGGCTCCTGGGAGACCAAAATTAGATTCCGATGCACCAGTGCAGGTTTACTGTATCCCTTGGACCTTCACATTGACGATGAAACACAGATATCGCATCGGAATTGAATATAAACGGCACAATGCCGACTTAAGTACAAGAAGAGTGAATCTTCTAAGAGTTTGTGCTTTGAGCGGCTCCTGGGAGACCAGTATTGGATTCCGATGCACCAGTGCAGGTATACTGTATCCCTTGGACCTTCACATTGACGATGAAACAAAGAAATCGGATCGGAATTGAATATAAAAGGCACAATGCCGACTTAAGTACAAGAAGAGTGAATCTTCTAAGAGTTTGTGCTTTGAGCGGCTCCTGGGAAACCAGTATTATATTCCGATGCACCAGTGCAGGTTAACTGTATCCCTTGGACCTTCACATTGTCGATGAAACACAGATATTGCATCGGAATTGAATATGAAAGGAACAATGCCGACTTAAGTACAGGATGAGTGAATCTTCTAAAAGTTTGCGCTTTGAGCGGCTCCTGGGAGACCAGTATTGGATTCCGATGCACTAGTGCAGGTTTACTGTAGCCCCTGGACCTTCACATTGACGATGAAACACAGAAATCGCATCGGAATTGTATATAAAAGGCACAATGCCGACTTAAGTAAAAGAAGAGTGAGTCTTCTAACAGTTTGTGGTTTGAGCGCCTCCTAGGAGACCAGTATCAGATTTAGATGCACCAGTGCAGGTTTACTGTATCCCTTGGACCTTCACAATGACGATGAAACACAGAAATCGCATCGGAGTTGATTATAAAAGGTACAATGCCGACTTAAGTACAAGAAGAGTGAATCTTCTACGAGTTTGTGCTTTAAGCGGCTCCTGGGAGACCAGTATTGGATTCCGATGCACCAGTGCAGGTTTACTGTATCCCTTGGACCTTCACATTGACGATGAAACACAGATATTGCATCGGAATTGAATATGAAGGGAACAATGCCGACTTAAGTACAAGAAGAGTGAATCTTCTAAAAGTTTGCGCTTTGAGCGGCTCCTGGGAGACCAGTATTGGATTCCGATGCACCAGTGCAGGTTTACTGTATCCCTTGGACGTTCACATTGACGATGAAACACAGAAATCGCATCGCAATTGAATTTAAATGGCACAATGCCGACTTAAGTACAAGAAGAGTGAATCTTCTAAGAGTTTGCGCTTTGAGCGGCTCCTGGGAGACCAGTATTGGACTCCGATGCACCAGTGCAGGTTTACTGTATCCCTTGGACCTTCACATTGACGATGAAACACAGAAATCGCATCGGAATTGAATATAAAAGGCACAATGCCGACTTATGTACAAGAAGAGTGAATCTTCTAAGAGTTTGTGCTTTGAGCGGCTCCTGCGAGACCAGTATTAGATTCCGATGCACCAGTGCAGGTTTTGCTGTATCCCTTGGACCTTCACATTGACGATGAAACACAGAAATCGCATCGGAATTGAATATAAAAGGCACAATGCCGACTTAAGTACAAGAAGAGTGAGTCTTCTAACAGTTTGTGGTTTGAGCGCCTCCTGGGAAACCAGTATTATATTCCGATGCACCAGTGCAGGTTAACTGTATCCCTTGGACCTTCACATTGACGATGAAACACAGATATTGCATCGGAATTGAATATGAAAGGAACAATGCCGACTTAAGTACAAGAAGAGTGAATCTTCTAAAAGTTTGCGCTTTGAGCGGCTCCTGGGAGACCAGTATTGGATTCCGATGCACCAGTGCAGGTTTACTGTATCCCTTGGACCTTCACATTGACGATGAAACACAGAAATCGCATCGCAATTGAATATAAATGGCACAATGCCGACTTACGTACAAGAAGAGTGAATCTTCTAAGAGTTTGTGCTTTGAGCGGCTCCTGGGAGACCAGTATTAGATTCCGATGCACCAGTGCAGGTTTACTGTTTCCTTTGAACCTTCACATTGACGATGAAACACAGAAATCGCATCGGAATTGAATATAAAGGGCACAATGCCGAATTAAGTACAAGAAGAGTGAGTCTTCTAACAGTTTGTTCTTTGAGCGGCTCCTGGGAGACCAGTATTGGATTCCGATGCACCAGTGCAGGTTAACTGTATCCCTTGGACCTTCACATTGACGATGAAACACAGATATCGCATCGGAATTGAATATGAAAGGCACAATGCCGACTTAAGTACAAGAAGAGTGAATCTTCTAAGAGTTTGTGCTTTGAGCGGCTCCTGGGAGACCAGTATTGGATTCCGATGCACCAGTGCAGGTTTACTGTATCCCTTGGACGTTCACATTGACGATGAAACAAAGAAATCGGATCGGAATTGAATATAAAAGGCACAATGCCGACTTAAGTACAAGAAGAGTGAGTCTTCTAACAGTTTGTGGTTTGAGCGCCTCCTGGGAAACCAGTATTATATTCCGATGCACCAGTGCAGGTTAACTGTATCCCTTGGACCTTCACATTGACGATAAAACACAGATATTGCATCGGAATTGAATATGAAAGGAACAATGCCGACTTAAGTACAAGATGAATGAAACTTCTAAAAGTTTGCGCTTTGAGCGGCTCCTGGGAGACCAGTATTGGATTCCGATGCACTAGTGCAGGTTTACTGTATCCCTTGGACCTTCACATTGACGATGAAACACAGAAATCGTATCGGAATTGAATATAAAAGGCACAATGCCGACTTAATTAAAAGAAGAGTGAGTCTTCTAACAGTTTGTGGTTTGAGCGCCTCCTGGGAGACCAGTATCAGATTTCGATGCACCAGTGCAGGTTTACTGTATCCCTTGGACCTTCACATTGACGATGAAACACAGAAATCGCATCGGAGTTGATTATAAAAGGTACAATGCCGATTTAAGTACAAGAAGAGTGAATCTTCTACGAGTTTGTGCTTTAAGCGGCTCCTGGGAGACCAGTATTGGATTCCGATGCACCAGTGCAGGTTTACTGTATCCCTTGGACCTTCACATTGACGATGAAACACAGAAATCGCATCGCAATTGAATATAAAAGGCACAATGCCGACTTAAGTACAAGAAGAGTGAATCTTCTAAGAGTTTGCGCTTTGAGCGGCTCCTGGGAGACCAGTATTGGACTCCGATGCACCAGTGCAGGTTTACTGTATCCCTTGGACATTCACATTGACGATGAAACACAGAAATCGCATCGGAATTGAATATAAAAGGCACAATGCCGACTTAAGTACAAGAAGAGTGAATCTTCTAAGAGTTTGTGCTTTGAGCGGCTCCTGGGAGACCAGTATTGGATTCCGATGCACCAGTGCAGGTTTTGCTGTATCTCTTGGACCTTCACATTGACGATGAAACACAGAAATCGCATCGGAATTGAATATAAAAGGCAAAATGCCGAATTAAGTACAAGAAGAGTGAGTCTACTAACAGTTCGTTCTTTGAGCGGCTCCTGGGAGACCAGTATTGGATTCCGGTGCACCAGTGCAGGTTATCTGTATCCCTTGGACCTTCACATTGACGATGAAACACAGATATCGCATCGGAATTGAATATAAAAGGCACAATGCCGACTTAAGTACTAGAAGAGTGAATCTTCTAAAAGTTTGTGCTTTGAGCGGTTCCTGGGAGACCAGTATTGGATTCCGATGCACCAGTGCAGGTTTACTGTATCCCTTGGACGTTCACATTGACGATGAAACAAAGAAATCGGATCGGAATTGAATATAAAAGGCACAATGCCGACTTAAGTACAAGAAGAGTGAGTCTTCTAAAAGTTTGTGGTGTGAGCGCCTCCTGGGAAACCAGTATTATATTCCGATACACCAGTGCAGGTTAACCGTATCCCTTGAACCTTCACATTGACGATGAAACACAGAAATCGCATCGGAATTGAATATAAAAGGCACAATTCCGAATTAAGTACAATAAGAGTGAGTCTTCTAACAGTTTGTTCTTTGAGCGGCTCCTGGGAGACCAGTATTGGATTCCGATGCACCAGTGCAGGTTAACTGTATCCCTTGGACCTTCACATTGACGATGAAACACAGATATCGCATCGGAATTGAATATAAAAGGCAGAATGCCGACTTAAGTACTAGAAGAGTGAAACTTCTAAGAGTTTGTGGTTTGTGCGGCTCCTGGGAGACCAAAATTAGATTCCGATGCACCAGTGCAGGTTTACTGTATCCCTTGGACCTTCACATTGACGATGAAACACAGAAATCGTATCGGAATTGAATATAAAAGGCACAATGCCAACTTAAGTAAAAGAAGAGTGAGTCTTCTAACAGTTTGTGGTTTGAGCGCCTCCTGGGAGACCAGTATCAGATATCGATGCACCAGTGCAGGTTTACTGTATCCCTTGGACCTTCACATTGACGATGAAACACAGAAATCGCATCGGAGTTGATTATAAAAGGTACAATGCCGATTTAAGTACAAGAAGAGTGAATCTTCTACGAGTTTGTGCTTTAAGCGGCTCCTGGGAGACCAGTATTGGATTCCGATGCACCAGTGCAGGTTTACTGTATCCCTTGGACCTTCACATTGACGATGAAACACAGAAATCGCATCGCAATTGAATATAAAAGGCACAATGCCGACTTAAGTACAAGAAGAGTGAATCTTCTAAGAGTTTGCGCTTTGAGCGGCTCCTGGGAGACCAGTATTGGACTCCGATGAACCAGTGCAGGTTTACTGTATCCCTTGGACCTTCACATTGACGATGAAACACAGAAATCGCATCGGAATTGAATATAAAAGGCACAATGCCGACTTAAGTACAAGAAGAGTGAATCTTCTAAGAGTTTGTGCTTTGAGCGGCTCCTGGGACACCAGTATTGGATTCCGATGCACCAGTGCAGGTTTTGCTGTATCTCTTGGACCTTCACATTGACGATGAAACACAGAAATCGCATCGGAATTGAATATAAAAGCAAAATGCCGAATTAAGTACAAGAAGAGTGAGTCTACTAACAGTTCGTTCTTTGAGCGGCTCCTGGGAGACCAGTATTGGATTCCGGTGCACCAGTGCAGGTTAACTGTATCCCTTGGACCTTCACATTGACGATGAAACACAGATATCGCATCGGAATTGAATATAAAAGGCACAATGCCGACTTAAGTACTAGAAGAGTGAATCTTCTAAGAGTTTGTGCTTTGAGCGGTTCCTGGGAGACCAGTATTGGATTCCGATGCACCAGTGCAGGTTTACTGTATCCCTTGGACGTTCACATTGACGATGAAACAAAGAAATCGGATCGGAATTGAATATAAAAGGCACAATGCCGACTTAAGTACAAAAAGAGTGAGTCTTCTAAAAGTTTGTGGTGTGAGCGCCTCCTGGGAAACCAGTATTATATTCCGATACACCAGTGCAGGTTAACTGTATCCCTTGAACCTTCACATTGACGATGAAACACAGAAATCGCATCGGAATTGAATATAAAAGGCACAATGCCGAATTAAGTACAATAAGAGTGAGTCTTCTAACAGTTTGTTCTTTGAGCGGCTCCTGGGAGACCAGTATTGGATTCCGATGCACCAGTGCAGGTTAACTGTATCCCTTGGACCTTCACATTGACGATGAAACACAGATATCGCATCGGAATTGAATATAAAAGGCAGAATGCCGACTTAAGTACTAGAAGAGTGAAACTTCTAAGAGTTTGTGGTTTGTGCGGCTCCTGGGAGACCAAAATTAGATTCCGATGCACCAGTGCAGGTTTACTGTATCCCTTGGACCTTCACATTGACGATGAAACACAGAAATCGTATCGGAATTGAATATAAAAGGCACAATGCCAACTTAAGTAAAAGAAGAGTGAGTCTTCTAACAGTTTGTGGTTTGAGCGCCTCCTGGGAGACCAGTATCAGATATCGATGCACCAGTGCAGGTTTACTGTATCCCTTGGACCTTCACATTGACGATGAAACACAGAAATCGCATCGGAGTTGATTATAAAAGGTACAATGCCGATTTAAGTACAAGAAGAGTGAATCTTCTACGAGTTTGTGCTTTAAGCGGCTCCTGGGAGACCAGTATTGGATTCCGATGCACCAGTGCAGGTTTACTGTATCCCTTGGACCTTCACATTGACGATGAAACACAGAAATCGCATCGCAATTGAATATAAAAGGCACAATGCCGACTTAAGTACAAGAAGAGTGAATCTTCTAAGAGTTTGCGCTTTGAGCGGCTCCTGGGAGACCAGTATTGGACTCCGATGAACCAGTGCAGGTTTACTGTATCCCTTGGACCTTCACATTGACGATGAAACACAGAAATC
This sequence comes from Schistocerca nitens, assembly GCF_023898315.1. Lineage (NCBI taxonomy): Eukaryota > Metazoa > Arthropoda > Insecta > Orthoptera > Acrididae > Schistocerca > Schistocerca nitens. The sequence continues at coordinate 34,133,279 of NC_064618.1, read as the reverse complement.
GCATCGGAATTGAATATAAAAGGCACAATGCCGACTTAAGTACAAGAAGAGTGAATCTTCTAAGAGTTTGTGCTTTGAGCGGCTCCTGGGACACCAGTATTGGATTCCGATGCACCAGTGCAGGTTTTGCTGTATCTCTTGGACCTTCACATTGACGATGAAACACAGAAATCGCATCGGAATTGAATATAAAAGCAAAATGCCGAATTAAGTACAAGAAGAGTGAGTCTACTAACAGTTCGTTCTTTGAGCGGCTCCTGGGAGACCAGTATTGGATTCCGGTGCACCAGTGCAGGTTAACTGTATCCCTTGGACCTTCACATTGACGATGAAACACAGATATCGCATCGGAATTGAATATAAAAGGCACAATGCCGACTTAAGTACTAGAAGAGTGAATCTTCTAAGAGTTTGTGCTTTGAGCGGTTCCTGGGAGACCAGTATTGGATTCCGATGCACCAGTGCAGGTTTACTGTATCCCTTGGACGTTCACATTGACGATGAAACAAAGAAATCGGATCGGAATTGAATATAAAAGGCACAATGCCGACTTAAGTACAAGAAGAGTGAGTCTTCTAAAAGTTTGTGGTGTGAGCGCCTCCTGGGAAACCAGTATTATATTCCGATACACCAGTGCAGGTTAACTGTATCCCTTGAACCTTCACATTGACGATGAAACACAGAAATCGCATCGGAATTGAATATAAAAGGCACAATGCCGAATTAAGTACAATAAGAGTGAGTCCTCTAACAGTTTGTTCTTTGAGCGGCTCCTGGGAGACCAGTATTGGATTCCGATGCACCAGTGCAGGTTAACTGTATCCCTTGGACCTTCACATTGACGATGAAACACAGATATCGCATCGGAATTGAATATAAAAGGCAGAATGCCGACTTAAGTACTAGAAGAGTGAAACTTCTAAGAGTTTGTGGTTTGAGCGGCTCCTGGGAGACCAAAATTAGATTCCGATGCACCAGTGCAGGTTTACTGTATCCCTTGGACCTTCACATTGACGATGAAACACAGAAATCGCATCGGAATTGAATATAAACGGCACAATGCCGACTTAAGTACAAGAAGAGTGAATCTTCTAAGAGTTTGTGCTTTGAGCGGCTCCTGGGAGACCAGTATTGGATTCCGATGCACCAGTGCAGGTATACTGTATCCCTTGGACCTTCACATTGACGATGAAACAAAGAAATCGGATCGGAATTGAATATAAAAGGCACAATGCCGACTTAAGTACAAGAAGAGTGAATCTTCTAAGAGTTTGTGCTTTGAGCGGCTCCTGGGAGACCAGTATTGGATTGCGATGCACCAGTGCAGGTTTACTGTATCCCTTGGACCTTCACATTGACGATGAAACGCAGAAATCGCATCGGAATTGAATATAAAAGGCACAATGCTGACTTAAGTACAAGAAGAGTGAATCTTCTAAGAGTTTGTGCTTTGAGCGGCTCCTGGTAGACCAGTATTGGATTCCGATGCACCAGTGCAGTTTTACTGTATCCCTTGGACCTTTACATTGACGATGAAACACAGATATAGCATCGGAATTGAATATGAAAGGAACAATGCCGACTTAAGTACAAGATGAGTTAATCTTCTAAAAGTTTGCGCTTTGAGCAGCTCCTGGGAGACCAGTATTGGATTCCGATGCACTAGTGCAGGTTTACTGTATCCCTTGGACCTTCACATTGACGATGAAACACAGAAATCGCATCGGAATTGAATATAAAAGGCACAATGCCGACTTAAGTGAAAGAAGAGTGAGTCTTCTAACAGTTTGTGGTTTGAGCGCCTCCTGGGAGACCAGTATCAGATTTCGATGCACCAGAGCAGGTTTACTGTATCCCTTGGACCTTCACATTGACGATGAAACACAGAAATCGCATCGGAGTTGATTATAAAAGGTACAATGCCGACTTAAGTCAAGAAGAGTGAATCTTCTACGACTTTGTGCTTTAAGCGGCTCCTGGGAGACCAGTATTGGATTCCGATGCACCAGTGCAGGTTTACTGTATCCCTTGGACCTTCACATTGACGATGAAACACAGAAATCGCATCGCAATTGAATATAAAAGGCACAATGCCGACTTAAGTACAAGAAGAGTGAATCTTCTAAGAGTTTGCGCTTTGAGCGGCTCCTGGGAGACCAGTATTGGACTCCGATGCACCAGTGCAGGTTTACTGTATCCCTTGGACCTTCAGATTGACGATGAAACACAGAAATCGAATCGGAATTGAATATAAAAGGCACAATGCCGAATTAAGTACAAGAAGAGTGAGTCTTCTAACAGTTCGTTCTTTGAGCGGCTCCTGGGAGACCAGTATTGGATTCCGGTGCACCAGTGCAGGTTAACTGTATCCCTTGGACCTCCACATTGACGATGAAACACAGATATCGCATCGGAATTGTATATAAAAGGCACAATGCCGACTTAAGTACTAGAAGAGTGAATCTTCTAAGAGTTTGTGCTTTGAGCGGCTCCTGGGAGACCAGTATTGGATTCCGATGCACCAGTGCAGGTTTACTGTATCCCTTGGACCTTCACATTGACGATGAAACACAGATATTGCATCGGAATTGAATATGAAAGGAACAATGCCGACTTAAGTACAAGATGAGTGAATCTTCTAAAAGTTTGCGCTTTGAGCGGCTCCTGGGAGACCAGTATTGGATTCCGATGCACTAGTGCAGGTTTACTGTATCCCTTGGACCTTCACATTGACGATGAAACACAGAAATCGCATCGTAATTGAATATAAAAGGCACAATGCCGACTTAAGTAAAAGAAGAGTGAGTCTTCTAACAGTTTGTGGTTTGAGCGCCTCCTGGGAGACGAGTATCAGATTTCGATCCACCAGTGCAGGTTTACTGTATCCCTTGGATCTTCACATTGACGATTTTATTTAATAAAATTGCAGCCAAATAGCCATATACAGTTACTTTGCTTAACATTTTACATTTACATTTTACATTTTTGCATATTCATTTATCGATTTCACTCTTTTACTGCACAGTTCTATGTGATATCGTTCACAGGCTTCGTTACACAGTTCACATACACATGTTGCGGTTGGGTCGTGATAAGTTTTGTTTTTGCAGATTAGATGATGAAAGCCGTGAATAGAAAGTCTAGTTACGACATGTCGCTGTTCGAAGTTTGGTGCTGTCCATGAGCGGTTCGTCATTGCTTCGGTGCCATAAAACTCCGGCCATATTTTTTCTCGTTTGTCCTCCATGATCTTCAGTTGCTTTCTGGAAGCCCTGGTGTGTGGCATCATATATCGAAGTCTGATGTCTTCAATTAGGAATGTCTCTCTCGCTAGCAGATACACTAGTCTAGATCTTGTTGTCTTTGAGAGACCTAGTGCTCTTTTTAGATAGGTCGATTTTACCTTTTCTAGTGTTTCCAGATTTTTTTTTGTCAGGTGGTCCCATATAACCTCCATCCCATAGGCCAGGATTGGTAAGATTTTTGTGTTGAATAATTTCATGGCTGTTTCTAGACTGAGTAGGCGGATGTTTTTGATGTCCTGTATTGCTATTATTGCTTGGGCTGCGCGTTCTGTTGTATGTTTTGTGAAGCATTTGGCTGTTGGTTGCAATGTCACTCCTAGGTATTTAAAGTCTGATGAGATTTTTATTTTTTGTCCTCTGATACTGATTTCCGCATTCTTGGGTGTTTTGCCTCCTTTTCGGAAAATTACCATTTCTGTCTTTGTTATGTTTATGTGTAGTTTGTGTTCACTGCACCATCTGTCTATTTTCTCAATGATTCTCTGCAGCTTCTGTATATCTGTTGATCCTACAGCTATGTCGTCAGCGTATGCATATACATACACATCTTCTTCATTTTCTCCAATTCGGAGTACTTCTTCAGTGGCAAGAATGTACAGCAAAGGGCTCATTGGGTCACCCTGTAAGACTCCATTTGATTGCAGAATGGGGTTCGAAAAAGAGAGGTTGTCTGATATTGTAATTAAGTTGTATTCGAGGATTGACTTGACTATTCTTGCCCATACGCTATCTTCTCCCATTGTGTTTTCCAGTTTTCGGACTATGAGCTCTCTTTCCAATAGGTCAAAGGCTTTGGTAAAGTCTATGAACACTGTGTAGAACATTTGTTTCTTTTGTAGCGCATCATGGATGTTGTTTAGAAGAAGCCCGACTGCCGTAAGTGTTGATCTTCCAGATCTGAAACCCATTTGTCGTTCTGGGAGATGACTGTCCACAGAGGCTTGGATTTTTTGTGTTATTATCTTTGAAAACGTCTTGAATTGAGTATTTTCCAGTGCTATACCTCTGTACTTGTTTGGGTCCATTGGGTCTCCTCTACCTTTGTAGAGAACTTTTAATGTCGAGTGTCTCCATTGTGTCGGAATTCTTCCAAGTTCCAGGCATTTGTTAAACAGTTTGGTCCATATGTGTTGGAGGGCCTCTTTTGCATCTTTTATATGTTCATTATATATATTATCAGGTCCTGCTGCTTTCTTGTTCTTCAGTGCTTTTATTACTTCTTTCACGTCATCTTCATTTAGGGGTTCCCATGTATTGTCTTTTTCCTTAGTTTGATGTTGTTTCTCTTTCTTTGGGGGTGTTTTGAGTCCTCGTTTGTTCAGTATCTTACTGAAGTGGTCTTCCCATTCCTTCAGGTCTATATTTGGTGTATGAGCCATTTTTCTTGGTCTTACTGCTATGTATGGGTCTTTCTCTGCTTCATCCGCTTCTCTTTTTGCCTCTCTTTCTATGTATTCTTTTTTCTTCTCTTCTATTAGTTTTTTGTAGATTCTTCTCTCTTCTGCGTACAGTTTGTGTGCTTCCTCGTCATGCTGGTTTCTTAGTCTGTGGAGGGTTCTTAGAACAGTGTTCCTTTTGCTGTAGCATTCAGCATCGAACCATCTTTTGGCCGTCCTTGTTTTGGGGATTGTTTGTATCACTGAATTTTTTAGGAGGTCCTCTATTTGGTCTGTTGCTTTTTCAAGGTCTCCTTCCTCTATGAAAGTTTCTATTTGCGTTAATTGTTCTTGCTGGTTTGTTAATTTTTCTATATCAATTTTTCTTTGTGTGATTTGGTGGGTCTTTCTTGCTGGCGGTGACGTGACGATATTTATTTTTATCTTCATTGGGATGTGCTTTCGTATAGGAGTAATGGAGTCATGCCATATTGGTTGAATACTTCCTTCTATGTCTCCTCTTGTTAATGCGATATCAATTGTGCTCTTCCCATTGTGGCATATGTATGTAGGTATCTGTCTATCGTTAAGTAGGGTGAAACCATCTTCTTCTAGGGTTTCAACGACTAGTTTTGTTTTATAGTTTTCTGTGTCTATTCTGCAGTTGAGATCGCCTGCAATAATGATGGGTTTGCTGTTGCATTGTTTGATGAGTGTGACTATTTCGTCAATTATTTCTACAGCATTTGTGAGCGGTTTAAAATAGGCTGCAATTATATTTATGTTTGCCGCTTCTATTAGCATACTATTTTCTTGTTTTATGATTTTATTGGTGGGCGTCATCCAGGGTTTCAGTAGGATAGATATTCCTCCCATGGGTCGTCCTCTTTCTCCCTTCTTTGCCATTAGGTGATAATTATAGAAATCTTTATGTTGCCAGCTGTCTATCAGGAAGGTTTCTGTTAGAATTGCAAGGTCCGAGTTTTGCAGAATGTCTGTTGGTGTTAGGTGAAGAGCACTTTTTACTCCCTCTGTATTCCACAAGACTGCTTTTATTTCTTGCTCTTCTGGTTTTCTTCTTAGTTTAGTTGAGCTCTGCTCCCTCTTCCATTGATCGTCTTGGGAAACGAAATCGACGTACTTTTATGTTTTCTGGCCAGAATTCTGGTTCTTGTGTGACTTGTAGCTTTTCAAACGGAATGCCTACTTTGAAGGCTTTTTTGTCGCCCAGTGTGCGCAGTTCTTCACATTCTAGTTGTCCCAGTATTCCGTTCTTGTTAAGGTATTTCACTACTGTAGCAGTTGTGGTGGTTCTCTTTAAGTTACCGATGTATAGCCATGCTGTTGTTTCTGCTGCTTGCATTTCTTCGTCTTTTTTGGTACCCATTATGGTTTTATAATTACTCTGGTTTCTTCTGTACCAGCTCCTCCCTGACACAGTACTCCAAGTCGGTTCCTCTAGTTCATTAACCTGATTTCGGGTTTTATTATGTAGCTCATCTGCATTGACTGGTAGCTGATTTTGTTGCTGGAGCAGAGGATTTCTGAATATTGACGTTCCCTCTGGTTTAACTCTGTTGTTGTATTTAGTTTGTATGTTGTTTCCATCAGTTTTGGCTTTCTCTGCGTCTAGGTGGCTTTCCTTTTCTAGAGTTTTCTTTATTTGCTCTTGTATTAATATCCCTAGTTGGTTTTTTAGGAAATCAGTTATCTCCTCCACTTTATGCCTCAATTCTCCCATTTCCGTCTTATTTCCGTCTTTTTTTGCTTTTTCCAGAAAGCTACCCACACCGATGTCTCTGTTGAAGTTCTTCTCAGATCCTGTAGGTGTCTCTTCCGTCTGTCTCTGTCTGCTATGTGCTGTTTCCTGCGTTTCACCAATAGATGTCGCCACGTGACTAGCAGTCCACTGTCCGCTATGTGCTGTTTCCTGTGTTTCGCCAATAGATGTCGCTAGGTGCCCAGCAGGCCACTGTCCGCTATGAGCTGTTTCCTGAGTTTCTCCAATAGATGTCGCTAGTTGTCCACCAGTGCAGCTGTCTTCTCCTGCGCTCGTCTCTTGTTGGATGTTCCTAACCTCACTTATAGGATTCCTATTTTCCACCTTATTTGCTTTTGTTTCGTTTTTCAAATATTGTAAACATTTTCTTATTTCACTCACCGCCTCTAGTAAGTCGTTCTTCATTTCCTTCTTCATATATCCTCCTTCTTCTGCCACTTTTCCAATCATCACAAGAGCGTTCTCGATACGATACACTGCACTGTCCGCCATCTTGACCTTCTCACATTGACGATGAAACACAGAAATCGCATCGCAATTGAATATAAAAGGCACAATGCCAACTTAAGTACAAGAAGAGTGAATCTTCTAAGAGTTTGCGCTTTGAGCGGCTCCTGGGAGACCAGTATTGGACTCCGATGCACCAGTGCAGGTTTACTGTATCCCTTGAACCTTCACATTGACGATGAAACACAGAAATCGCATCGCAATTGAATATAAAAGGCACAATGCCGACTTAAGTACAAGAGGAGTGAATCTTCTAAGAGTTTGCGCTTTGAGCGGCTCCTGGGAGACCAGTATTGGACTCCGATGCACCAGTGCAGGTTTACTGTATCCCTTGGACCTTCACATTGACGATGAAACACAGATATTGCATCGGAATTGAATATGAAAGGAACAATGCCGACTTAAGTACAAGAAGAGTGAATCTTCTAAAAGTTTGCGCTTTGAGCGGCTCCTGGGAGACCAGTATTGGATTCCGATGCACCAGTGCAGGTTTACTGTATCCCTTGGACCTTCACATTGACGATGAAACACAGAAATCGCATCGCAATTGAATATAAATGGCACAATGCCGACTTACGTACAAGAAGAGTGAATCTTCTAAGAGTTTGTGCTTTGAGCGGCTCCTGGGAGACCAGTATTAGATTCCGATGCACCAGTGCAGGTTTACTGTTTCCTTTGAACCTTCACATTGACGATGAAACACAGAAATCGCATCGGAATTGAATATAAAGGGCACAATGCCGAATTAAGTACAAGAAGAGTGAGTCTTCTAACAGTTTGTTCTTTGAGCGGCTCCTGGGAGACCAGTATTGGATTCCGATGCACCAGTGCAGGTTAACTGTATCCCTTGGACCTTCACATTGACGATGAAACACAGATATCGCATCGGAATTGAATATGAAAGGCACAATGCCGACTTAAGTACAAGAAGAGTGAATCTTCTAAGAGTTTGCGCTTTGAGCGCCTCCTGGGAGACCAGTATTGGATTCCGATGCACCAGTGCAGGTTTACTGTATCCCTTGGACGTTCACATTGACGATGAAACAAAGAAATCGGATCGGAATTGAATATAAAAGGCACAATGCCGACTTAAGTACAAGAAGAGTGAGTCTTCTAACAGTTTGTGGTTTGAGCGCCTCCTGGGAAACCAGTATTATATTCCGATGCACCAGTGCAGGTTAACTGTATCCCTTGGACCTTCACATTGACGATGAAACACAGATATTGCATCGGAATTGAATATGAAAGGAACAATGCCGACTTAAGTACAAGATGAATGAAACTTCTAAAAGTTTGCGCTTTGAGCGGCTCCTGGGAGACCAGTATTAGATTCCGATGCACTAGTGCAGGTTTACTGTATCCCTTGGACCTTCACATTGACGATGAAACACAGAAATCGTATCGGAATTGAATATAAAAGGCACAATGCCGACTTAATTAAAAGAAGAGTGAGTCTTCTAACAGTTTGTGGTTTGAGCGCCTCCTGGGAGACCAGTATCAGATTTCGATGCACCAGTGCAGGTTTACTGTATCCCTTGGACCTTCACATTGACGATGAAACACAGAAATCGCATCGGAGTTGATTATAAAAGGTACAATGCCGATTTAAGTACAAGAAGAGTGAATCTTCTACGAGTTTGTGCTTTAAGCGGCTCCTGGGAGACCAGTATTGGATTCCGATGCACCAGTGCAGGTTTACTGTATCCCTTGGACCTTCACATTGACGATGAAACACAGAAATCGCATCGCAATTGAATATAAAAGGCACAATGCCGACTTAAGTACAAGAAGAGTGAATCTTCTAAGAGTTTGTGCTTTGAGCGGCTCCTGGGAGACCAGTATTGGACTCCGATGCACCAGTGCAGGTTTACTGTATCCCTTGGACCTTCACATTGACGATGAAACACAGAAATCGCATCGGAATTGAATATAAAAGGCACAATGCCGACTTAAGTACAAGAAGAGTGAATCTTCTAAGAGTTTGTGCTTTGAGCGGCTCCTGGGAGACCAATAATGGATTCCGATGCACCAGTGCAGGTTTTGCTGTATCTCTTGGACCTTCACATTGACGATGAAACACAGAAATCGCATCGGAATTGAATATAAAAGGCAAAATGCCGAATTAAGTACAAGAAGAGTGAGTCTACTAACAGTTCGTTCTTTGAGCGGCTCCTGGGAGACCAGTATTGGATTCCGGTGCACCAGTGCAGGTTATCTGTATCCCTTGGACCTTCACATTGACGATGAAACACAGATATCGCATCGGAATTGAATATAAAAGGCACAATGCCGACTTAAGTACTAGAAGAGTGAATCTTCTAAGAGTTTGTGCTTTGAGCGGTTCCTGGGAGACCAGTATTGGATTCCGATGCACCAGTGCAGGTTTACTGTATCCCTTGGACGTTCACATTGACGATGAAACAAAGAAATCGGATCGGAATTGAATATAAAAGGCACAATGCCGACTTAAGTACAAGAAGAGTGAGTCTTCTAAAAGTTTGTGGTGTGAGCGCCTCCTGGGAAACCAGTATTATATTCCGATACACCAGTGCAGGTTAACCGTATCCCTTGAACCTTCACATTGACGATGAAACACAGAAATCGCATCGGAATTGAATATAAAAGGCACAATTCCGAATTAAGTACAATAAGAGTGAGTCTTCTAACAGTTTGTTCTTTGAGCGGCTCCTGGGAGACCAGTATTGGATTCCGATGCACCAGTGCAGGTTAACTGTATCCCTTGGACCTTCACATTGACGATGAAACACAGATATCGCATCGGAATTGAATATAAAAGGCAGAATGCCGACTTAAGTACTAGAAGAGTGAAACTTCTAAGAGTTTGTGGTTTCTGCGGCTCCTGGGAGACCAAAATTAGATTCCGATGCACCAGTGCAGGTTTACTGTATCCCTTGGACCTTCACATTGACGATGAAACACAGAAATCGTATCGGAATTGAATATAAAAGGCACAATGCCAACTTAAGTAAAAGAAGAGTGAGTCTTCTAACAGTTTGTGGTTTGAGCGCCTCCTGGGAGACCAGTATCAGATTTCGATGCACCAGTGCAGGTTTACTGTATCCCTTGGACCTTCACATTGACGATGAAACACAGAAATCGCATCGGAGTTGATTATAAAAGGTACAATGCCGATTTAAGTACAAGAAGAGTGAATCTTCTACGAGTTTGTGCTTTAAGCGGCTCCTGGGAGACCAGTATTGGATTCCGATGCACCAGTGCAGGTTTACTGTATCCCTTGGACCTTCACATTGACGATGAAACACAGAAATCGCATCGCAATTGAATATAAAAGGCACAATGCCGACTTAAGTACAAGAAGAGTGAATCTTCTAAGAGTTTGCGCTTTGAGCGGCTCCTGGGAGACCAGTATTGGACTCCGATGAACCAGTGCAGGTTTACTGTATCCCTTGGACTTTCACATTGACGATGAAACACAGAAATCGCATCGGAATTGAATATAAAAGGCACAATGCCGACTTAAGTACAAGAAGAGTGAATCTTCTAAGAGTTTGTGCTTTGAGCGGCTCCTGGGAGACCAGTATTGGATTCCGATGCACCAGTGCAGGTTTTGCTGTATCTCTTGGACCTTCACATTGACGATGAAACACAGAAATCGCATCGCAATTGAATATAAAAGCAAAATGCCGAATTAAGTACAAGAAGAGTGAGTCTACTAACAGTTCGTTCTTTGAGCGGCTCCTGGGAGACCAGTATTGGATTCCGGTGCACCAGTGCAGGTTAACTGTATCCCTTGGACCTTCACATTGACGATGAAACACAGATATCGCATCGGAATTGAATATAAAAGGCACAATGCCGACTTAAGTACTAGAAGAGTGAATCTTCTAAGAGTTTGTGCTTTGAGCGGTTCCTGGGAGACCAGTATTGGATTCCGATGCACCAGTGCAGGTTTACTGTATCCCTTGGACGTTCACATTGACGATGAAACAAAGAAATCGGATCGGAATTGAATATAAAAGGCACAATGCCGACTTAAGTACAAGAAGAGTGAGTCTTCTAAAAGTTTGTGGTGTGAGCGCCTCCTGGGAAACCAGTATTATATTCCGATACACCAGTGCAGGTTAACTGTATCCCTTGAACCTTCACATTGACGATGAAACACAGAAATCGCATCGGAATTGAATATAAAAGGCACAATGCCGAATTAAGTACAATAAGAGTGAGTCTTCTAACAGTTTGTTCTTTGAGCGGCTCCTGGGAGACCAGTATTGGATTCCGATGCACCAGTGCAGGTTAACTGTATCCCTTGGACCTTCACATTGACGATGAAACACAGATATCGCATCGGAATTGAGTATAAAAGGCAGAATGCCGACTTAAGTACTAGAAGAGTGAAACTTCTAAGAGTTTGTGGTTTGAGCGGCTCCTGGGAGACCAAAATTAGATTCCGATGCACCAGTGCAGGTTTACTGTATCCCTTGGACCTTCACATTGACGATGAAACACAGAAATCGCATCGGAATTGAATATAAACGGCACAATGCCGACTTAAGTACAAGAAGAGTGAATCTTCTAAGAGTTTGTGCTTTGAGCGGCTCCTGGGAGACCAGTATTGGATTCCGATGCACCAGTGCAGGTATACTGTATCCCTTGGACCTTCACATTGACGATGAAACAAAGAAATCGGATCGGAATTGAATATAAAAGGCACAATGCCGACTTAAGTACAAGAAGAGTGAATCTTCTAAGAGTTTGTGCTTTGAGCGGCTCCTGGGAGACCAGTATTGGATTGCGATGCACCAGTGCAGGTTTACTGTATCCCTTGGACCTTCACATTGACGATGAAACGCAGAAATCGCATCGGAATTGAATATAAAAGGCACAATGCTGACTTAAGTACAAGAAGAGTGAATCTTCTAAGAGTTTGTGCTTTGAGCGGCTCCTGGTAGACCAGTATTGGATTCCGATGCACCAGTGCAGTTTTACTGTATCCCTTGGACCTTTACATTGACGATGAAACACAGATATTGCATCGGAATTGAATATGAAAGGAACAATGCCGACTTAAGTACAAGATGAGTTAATCTTCTAAAAGTTTGCGCTTTGAGCAGCTCCTGGGAGACCAGTATTGGATTCCGATGCACTAGTGCAGGTTTACTGTATCCCTTGGACCTTCACATTGACGATGAAACACAGAAATCGCATCGGAATTGAATATAAAAGGCACAATGCCGACTTAAGTGAAAGAAGAGTGAGTCTTCTAACAGTTTGTGGTTTGAGCGCCTCCTGGGAGACCAGTATCAGATTTCGATGCACCAGAGCAGGTTTACTGTATCCCTTGGACCTTCACATTGACGATGAAACACAGAAATCGCATCGGAGTTGATTATAAAAGGTACAATGCCGACTTAAGTCAAGAAGAGTGAATCTTCTACGACTTTGTGCTTTAAGCGGCTCCTGGGAGACCAGTATTGGATTCCGATGCACCAGTGCAGGTTTACTGTATCCCTTGGACCTTCACATTGACGATGAAACACAGAAATCGCATCGCAATTGAATATAAAAGGCACAATGCCGACTTAAGTACAAGAAGAGTGAATCTTCTAAGAGTTTGCGCTTTGAGCGGCTCCTGGGAGACCAGTATTGGACTCCGATGCACCAGTGCAGGTTTACTGTATCCCTTGGACCTTCACATTGACGATGAAACACAGAAATCGAATCGGAATTGAATATAAAAGGCACAATGCCGAATTAAGTACAAGAAGAGTGAGTCTTCTAACAGTTCGTTCTTTGAGCGGCTCCTGGGAGACCAGTATTGGATTCCGGTGCACCAGTGCAGGTTAACTGTATCCCTTGGACCTCCACATTGACGATGAAACACAGATATCGCATCGGAATTGTATATAAAAGGCACAATGCCGACTTAAGTACTAGAAGAGTGAATCTTCTAAGAGTTTGTGCTTTGAGCGGCTCCTGGGAGACCAGTATTGGATTCCGATGCACCAGTGCAGGTTTACTGTATCCCTTGGACCTTCACATTGACGATGAAACACAGATATTGCATCGGAATTGAATATGAAAGGAACAATGCCGACTTAAGTACAAGATGAGTGAATCTTCTAAAAGTTTGCGCTTTGAGCGGCTCCTGGGAGACCAGTATTGGATTCCGATGCACTAGTGCAGGTTTACTGTATCCCTTGGACCTTCACATTGACGATGAAACACAGAAATCGCATCGTAATTGAATATAAAAGGCACAATGCCGACTTAAGTAAAAGAAGAGTGAGTCTTCTAACAGTTTGTGGTTTGAGCGCCTCCTGGGAGACGAGTATCAGATTTCGATCCACCAGTGCAGGTTTACTGTATCCCTTGGATCTTCACATTGACGATTTTATTTAATAAAATTGCAGCCAAATAGCCATATACAGTTACTTTGCTTAACATTTTACATTTACATTTTACATTTTTGCATATTCATTTATCGATTTCACTCTTTTACTGCACAGTTCTATGTGATATCGTTCACAGGCTTCGTTACACAGTTCACATACACATGTTGCGGTTGGGTCGTGATAAGTTTTGTTTTTGCAGATTAGATGATGAAAGCCGTGAATAGAAAGTCTAGTTACGACATGTCGCTGTTCGAAGTTTGGTGCTGTCCATGAGCGGTTCGTCATTGCTTCGGTGCCATAAAACTCCGGCCATATTTTTTCTCGTTTGTCCTCCATGATCTTCAGTTGCTTTCTGGAAGCCCTGGTGTGTGGCATCATATATCGAAGTCTGATGTCTTCAATTAGGAATGTCTCTCTCGCTAGCAGATACACTAGTCTAGATCTTGTTGTCTTTGAGAGACCTAGTGCTCTTTTTAGATAGGTCGATTTTACCTTTTCTAGTGTTTCCAGATTTTTTTTTGTCAGGTGGTCCCATATAACCTCCATCCCATAGGCCAGGATTGGTAAGATTTTTGTGTTGAATAATTTCATGGCTGTTTCTAGACTGAGTAGGCGGATGTTTTTGATGTCCTGTATTGCTATTATTGCTTGGGCTGCGCGTTCTGTTGTATGTTTTGTGAAGCATTTGGCTGTTGGTTGCAATGTCACTCCTAGGTATTTAAAGTCTGATGAGATTTTTATTTTTTGTCCTCTGATACTGATTTCCGCATTCTTGGGTGTTTTGCCTCCTTTTCGGAAAATTACCATTTCTGTCTTTGTTATGTTTATGTGTAGTTTGTGTTCACTGCACCATCTGTCTATTTTCTCAATGATTCTCTGCAGCTTCTGTATATCTGTTGATCCTACAGCTATGTCGTCAGCGTATGCATATACATACACATCTTCTTCATTTTCTCCAATTCGGAGTACTTCTTCAGTGGCAAGAATGTACAGCAAAGGGCTCATTGGGTCACCCTGTAAGACTCCATTTGATTGCAGAATGGGGTTCGAAAAAGAGAGGTTGTCTGATATTGTAATTAAGTTGTATTCGAGGATTGACTTGACTATTCTTGCCCATACGCTATCTTCTCCCATTGTGTTTTCCAGTTTTCGGACTATGAGCTCTCTTTCCAATAGGTCAAAGGCTTTGGTAAAGTCTATGAACACTGTGTAGAACATTTGTTTCTTTTGTAGCGCATCATGGATGTTGTTTAGAAGAAGCCCGACTGCCGTAAGTGTTGATCTTCCAGATCTGAAACCCATTTGTCGTTCTGGGAGATGACTGTCCACAGAGGCTTGGATTTTTTGTGTTATTATCTTTGAAAACGTCTTGAATTGAGTATTTTCCAGTGCTATACCTCTGTACTTGTTTGGGTCCATTGGGTCTCCTCTACCTTTGTAGAGAACTTTTAATGTCGAGTGTCTCCATTGTGTCGGAATTCTTCCAAGTTCCAGGCATTTGTTAAACAGTTTGGTCCATATGTGTTGGAGGGCCTCTTTTGCATCTTTTATATGTTCATTATATATATTATCAGGTCCTGCTGCTTTCTTGTTCTTCAGTGCTTTTATTACTTCTTTCACGTCATCTTCATTTAGGGGTTCCCATGTATTGTCTTTTTCCTTAGTTTGATGTTGTTTCTCTTTCTTTGGGGGTGTTTTGAGTCCTCGTTTGTTCAGTATCTTACTGAAGTGGTCTTCCCATTCCTTCAGGTCTATATTTGGTGTATGAGCCATTTTTCTTGGTCTTACTGCTATGTATGGGTCTTTCTCTGCTTCATCCGCTTCTCTTTTTGCCTCTCTTTCTATGTATTCTTTTTTCTTCTCTTCTATTAGTTTTTTGTAGATTCTTCTCTCTTCTGCGTACAGTTTGTGTGCTTCCTCGTCATGCTGGTTTCTTAGTCTGTGGAGGGTTCTTAGAACAGTGTTCCTTTTGCTGTAGCATTCAGCATCGAACCATCTTTTGGCCGTCCTTGTTTTGGGGATTGTTTGTATCACTGAATTTTTTAGGAGGTCCTCTATTTGGTCTGTTGCTTTTTCAAGGTCTCCTTCCTCTATGAAAGTTTCTATTTGCGTTAATTGTTCTTGCTGGTTTGTTAATTTTTCTATATCAATTTTTCTTTGTGTGATTTGGTGGGTCTTTCTTGCTGGCGGTGACGTGACGATATTTATTTTTATCTTCATTGGGATGTGCTTTCGTATAGGAGTAATGGAGTCATGCCATATTGGTTGAATACTTCCTTCTATGTCTCCTCTTGTTAATGCGATATCAATTGTGCTCTTCCCATTGTGGCATATGTATGTAGGTATCTGTCTATCGTTAAGTAGGGTGAAACCATCTTCTTCTAGGGTTTCAACGACTAGTTTTGTTTTATAGTTTTCTGTGTCTATTCTGCAGTTGAGATCGCCTGCAATAATGATGGGTTTGCTGTTGCATTGTTTGATGAGTGTGACTATTTCGTCAATTATTTCTACAGCATTTGTGAGCGGTTTAAAATAGGCTGCAATTATATTTATGTTTGCCGCTTCTATTAGCATACTATTTTCTTGTTTTATGATTTTATTGGTGGGCGTCATCCAGGGTTTCAGTAGGATAGATATTCCTCCCATGGGTCGTCCTCTTTCTCCCTTCTTTGCCATTAGGTGATAATTATAGAAATCTTTATGTTGCCAGCTGTCTATCAGGAAGGTTTCTGTTAGAATTGCAAGGTCCGAGTTTTGCAGAATGTCTGTTGGTGTTAGGTGAAGAGCACTTTTTACTCCCTCTGTATTCCACAAGACTGCTTTTATTTCTTGCTCTTCTGGTTTTCTTCTTAGTTTAGTTGAGCTCTGCTCCCTCTTCCATTGATCGTCTTGGGAAACGAAATCGACGTACTTTTATGTTTTCTGGCCAGAATTCTGGTTCTTGTGTGACTTGTAGCTTTTCAAACGGAATGCCTACTTTGAAGGCTTTTTTGTCGCCCAGTGTGCGCAGTTCTTCACATTCTAGTTGTCCCAGTATTCCGTTCTTGTTAAGGTATTTCACTACTGTAGCAGTTGTGGTGGTTCTCTTTAAGTTACCGATGTATAGCCATGCTGTTGTTTCTGCTGCTTGCATTTCTTCGTCTTTTTTGGTACCCATTATGGTTTTATAATTACTCTGGTTTCTTCTGTACCAGCTCCTCCCTGACACAGTACTCCAAGTCGGTTCCTCTAGTTCATTAACCTGATTTCGGGTTTTATTATGTAGCTCATCTGCATTGACTGGTAGCTGATTTTGTTGCTGGAGCAGAGGATTTCTGTATATTGACGTTCCCTCTGGTTTAACTCTGTTGTTGTATTTAGTTTGTATGTTGTTTCCATCAGTTTTGGCTTTCTCTGCGTCTAGGTGGCTTTCCTTTTCTAGAGTTTTCTTTATTTGCTCTTGTATTAATATCCCTAGTTGGTTTTTTAGGAAATCAGTTATCTCCTCCACTTTATGCCTCAATTCTCCCATTTCCGTCTTATTTCCGTCTTTTTTTGCTTTTTCCAGAAAGCTACCCACACCGATGTCTCTGTTGAAGTTCTTCTCAGATCCTGTAGGTGTCTCTTCCGTCTGTCTCTGTCTGCTATGTGCTGTTTCCTGCGTTTCACCAATAGATGTCGCCACGTGACTAGCAGTCCACTGTCCGCTATGTGCTGTTTCCTGTGTTTCGCCAATAGATGTCGCTAGGTGCCCAGCAGGCCACTGTCCGCTATGAGCTGTTTCCTGAGTTTCTCCAATAGATGTCGCTAGCTGTCCACCAGTGCAGCTGTCTTCTCCTGCGCTCGTCTCTTGTTGGATGTTCCTAACCTCACTTATAGGATTCCTATTTTCCACCTTATTTGATTTTGTTTCGTTTTTCAAATATTGTAAACATTTTCTTATTTCACTCACCGCCTCTAGTAAGTCGTTCTTCATTTCCTTCTTCATATATCCTCCTTCTTCTGCCACTTTTCCAATCATCACAAGAGCGTTCTCGATACGATACACTGCACTGTCCGCCATCTTGACCTTCTCACATTGACGATGAAACACAGAAATCGCATCGGAGTTGATTATAAAAGGTACAATGCCGACTTAAGTACAAGAAGAGTGAATCTTCTACGAGTTTGTGCTTTAAGCGGCTCCTGGGAGACCAGTATTGGATTCCGATGCACCAGTGCAGGTTTACTGTATCCCTTGGACCATCACATTGACGATGAAACACAGAAATCGCATCGCAATTGAATATAAAAGGCACAATGCCAACTTAAGTACAAGAAGAGTGAATCTTCTAAGAGTTTGCGCTTTGAGCGGCTCCTGGGAGACCAGTATTGGACTCCGATGCACCAGTGCAGGTTTACTGTATCCCTTGAACCTTCACATTGACGATGAAACACAGAAATCGCATCGCAATTGAATATAAAAGGCACAATGCCGACTTAAGTACAAGAGGAGTGAATCTTCTAAGAGTTTGCGCTTTGAGCGGCTCCTGGGAGACCAGTATTGGACTCCGATGCACCAGTGCAGGTTTACTGTATCCCTTGGACCTTCACATTGACGATGAAACACAGAAATGGCATCGGAATTGAATACAAAAGGCACAATGCCGACTTAAGTACAAGAAGAGTGAATCTTCTAAGAGTTTGTGCTTTGAGCGGCTCCTGGGAGACCAGTATTGGATTCCGATGCACCAGTGCAGGTTTTGCTGTATCCCTTGGACCTTCACATTGACGATGAAACACAGAAATCGCATCGGAGTTGATTATAAAAGGTACAATGCCGACTTAAGTACAAGAAGAGTGAATCTTCTACGAGTTTGTGCTTTAAGCGGCTCCTGGGAGACCAGTATTGGATTCCGATGCACCAGTGCAGGTTTACTGTATCCCTTGGACCTTCACATTGACGATGAAACACAGAAATCGCATCGCAATTGAATATAAAAGGCACAATGCCGACTTAAGTACAAGAAGAGTGGATCTTCTAAAAGTTTGTGCTTGGAGCGGCTCCTGGGAGACCAGTATTGGATTCCGATGCACCAGTGCAGGTTTTGCTGTATCCCTTGGACCTTCACATTGACGATGAAACACAGAAATCGCATCGGAATTGAATATAAAAGGCAAAATGCCGAATTAAGTACAAGAAGAGTGAGTCTACTAACAGTTCGTTCTTTCAGCGGCTCCTGGGAGACCAGTATTGGAATCCGGTGCACCAGTGCAGGTTAACTGTATCCCTTGGACCTTCACATTGACGATGAAACACAGATATCGCATCGGAATTGAATATAAAAGGCACAATGCCGACATAAGTACTAGAAGAGTGAATCTTCTAAGAGTTTGTGCTTTGGGCGGCTCCTGGGAGACCAGTATTGGAATCCGATGCACCAGTGCAGGTTTACTGTATCCCTTGGACGTTCACATTGACGATGAAACAAAGAAATCGGATCGGAATTGAATATAAAAGGCACAATGCCGACTTAAGTACAAGAAGAGTGAGTCTTCTAAAAGTTTGTGGTTTGAGCACCTCCTGGGAAACCAGTATTATATTCCGATGCACCAGTGCAGGTTAACTGTATCCCTTGGACCTTCACATTGACGATGAAACACAGATATTGCATCGGAATTGAATATGAAAGGAACAATGCCGACTTAAGTACAAGAAGAGTGAATTTTCTAAAACTTTGCGCTTTGAGCGGCTCCTGGGAGACCAGTATTGGATTCCGATGCACCAGTGCAGGTTTACTGTATCCCTTGGACCTTCACATTGACGATGAAACACAGATATCGCATCGGAATTGAATATAAAAGGCACAATGCCGACTTAAGTACTAGAAGAGTGAAACTTCTAAGAGTTTGTGGTTTGAGCGGCTCCTGGGAGACCAAAATTAGATTCCGATGCACCAGTGCAGGTTTACTGTATCCCTTGGACCTTCACATTGACGATGAAACACAGAAATCGCCTCGGAATTGAATATAAACGGCACAATGCCGAATTAAGTACAAGAAGAGTGAGTCTTCTAACAGTTTGTGGTTTGAGCGCCTCCTGGGAACCAGTATTAAATTCCGATGCACCAGTGCAGGTTAACTGTATCCCTTGGACCTTCACATTGACGATGAAATACAGATATTGCATCGGAATTGAATATGAAAGGCACAATGCAGACTTAAGTACAAGAAGAGTGAATCTTCTAAGAGTTTGCGCTTTGAGCGGCTCCTGGGAGACCAGTATTGGATTCCGATGCACCAGTGCAGGTTTACTGTATCCCTTGGACCTTCACATTGACGATGAAACGCAGAAATCGCATCGGAATTGAATATAAAAGGCACAATGCCGACTTAAGTACAAGAAGAGTGAATTTTCTAAGAGTTTGTGCTTTGAGCGGCTCCTGGGAGACCAGTATTGGATTCCGATGCACCAGTGCAGGTTTACTGTATCCCTTGGACCTTCACATTGACGATGAAGCAAAGAAATCGGATCGGAATTGAATATAAAAGGCACAATGCCGACTTAAGTACAAGAAGAGTGGGTCTTCTAACAGTTTGTGGTTTGAGCGCCCCCTGGGAAACCAGTATTATATTCCGATGCACCAGTGCAGGTTAACTGTATCCCTTGGACCTTCACATTGACGATGAAACACAGATATTGCATCGGAATAGAATATGAAAGGAACAATGCCGACTTAAGTACAAGATGAGTGAATCTTCTAAAAGTTTGCGCTTTGAGCGGCTCCTGGGAGACCAGTATTGGATTCCGATGCACTAGTGCAGGTTTACTGTATCCCTTGGACCTTCACATTGACGATGAAACACAGAAATCGCATCGGAATTGAATATAAAAGGCACAATGCCGACTTAAGTTCAAGAAGAGTGAATCTTCTACGAGTTTGTGCTTTAAGCGGCTCCTGGGAGACCAGAATTGGATTCCGATGCACCAGTGCAGGTTTACTGTATCCCTTGGAACTTCACGTTGACGATGAAACACAGAAATCGCATCGCAATTGAATATAAAAGGCACAATGCCGACTTAAGTACGAGAAGAGTGAATCTTCTAAGAGTTTGCGATTTGAGCGGCTCCTGGGAGACCAGTATCAGATTTCGATGCACCAGTGCAGGTTTACTGTATCCCTTGGACCTTCACATTGACGATGAAACACAGAAATCGCATCGGAGTTGATTATAAAAGGTACAATGCCGACTTAAGTACTAGAAGAGTGAATCTTCTACGAGTTTGTGCTTTAAGCGGCTCCTGGGAGACCAGAATTGGATTCCGATGCACCAGTGCAGGTTTACTGTATCCCTTGGAACTTCACATTGACGATGAAACACAGAAATCGCATCGCAATTGAATATAAAAGGCACAATGCCGACTTAAGTACAAGAAGAGTGAATCTTCTAAGAGTTTGCGCTTTGAGCGGCTCCTGGGAGACCAGTGTTGGACTCCGATGCACCAGTGCAGGTTTACTGTATCCCTTGGACCTTCACATTGACGATGAAACACAGAAATCGCATCGGAATTGAATATAAAAGGCACAATGCCGAATTAAGTACAAGAAGAGTGAGTCTTCTAACAGTTCGTTCTTTGAGCGGCTCCTGGGAGACCAGTATTGGATTCCGGTGCACCAGTGCAGGTTAACTGTATCCCTTGGACCTTCACATTGACGATGAAACACAGATATCGCATCGGAATTGAATATAAAAGACACAATGCCGACATAAGTACTAGAAGAGTGAATCTTCTAAGAGTTTGTGCTTTGAGCGGCTCCTGAGAGGCCAGTATTGGATTCCGATGCACCAGTGCAGGTTTACTGTATCCCTTGGACGTTCACATTGACGATGAAACAAAGAAATCGGATCGGAATTGTATATAAAAGGCACAATGCCGACTTAAGTACAAGAAGAGTGAGTCTACTAACAGTTTGTGGTTTGAGCGCCTCCTGGGAAACCAGTATTATATTCCGATGCACCAGTGCAGGTTAACTGTATCCCTTGG
This sequence comes from Schistocerca nitens, assembly GCF_023898315.1. Taxonomy (NCBI): domain Eukaryota; kingdom Metazoa; phylum Arthropoda; class Insecta; order Orthoptera; family Acrididae; genus Schistocerca; species Schistocerca nitens. The sequence continues at coordinate 34,111,932 of NC_064618.1, read as the reverse complement.
AACTTCACATTGACGATGAAATACAGATATTGCATCGGAATTGAATATGAAAGGAACAATGCCGACTTAAGTACAAGATGAGTGAATCTTCTAAAAGTTTGCGCTTTGAGCGGCTCCTGGGAGACCAGTATTGGATTCCGATGCACTAGTGCAGGTTTACTGTGTCCCTTGGACCTTCACATTGACGATGAAACACAGAAATCGCATCGCAATTGAATATAAAAGGCACAATGCCGACTTAAGTACAAGAAGAGTGAATCTTCTAAGAGTTTTTGCTTTGAGCGGCTCCTGGGAGACCAGTATTGGATTCCGATGCAACAGTGCAGGTTTTGCTGTATCCCTTGGACCTTCACATTGACGATGAAACACAGAAATCGCATCGGAATTGAATATAAAAGGCAAAATGCCGAATTAAGTACAAGAAGAGTGAGTCTACTAACAGTTCGTTCTTTCAGCGGCTCCTGGGAGACCAGTATTGGATTCCGGTGCACCAGTGCAGGTTAACTGTATCCCTTGGACCTTCACATTGACGATGAAACACAGATGTCGCATCGCAATTGAATATAAAAGGCACAATGCCGACTTAAGTACTAGAAGAGTGAATCTTCTAAGAGTTTGTGCTTTGAGCGGCTCCTGGGAGACCAGTATTGGATTCCGATGCACCAGTGCAGGTTTACTGTATCCCTTGGACGTTCACATTGACGATGAAACAAAGAAATCGGATCGGAATTGAATATAAAAGGCACAATGCCGACTTAAGTACAAGAAGAGTGAGTCTTCTAAAAGTTTGTGGTTTGAGCGCCTCCTGGGAAACCAGTATTATATTCCGATGCACCAGTGCAGGTTAACTGTATCCCTTGGACCTTCACATTGACGATGAAACACAGATATTGCATCGGAATTGAATATGAAAGGAACAATGCCGACTTAAGTACAAGAAGAGTGAATCTTCTAAAAGTTTGCGCTTTGAGCGGCTCCTGGGAGACCAGTATTGGATTCCGATGCACCAGTGCAGGTTTACTGTATCCCTTGGACCTTCACATTGACGATGAAACACAGATATCGCATCGGAATTGAATATAAAAGGCACAATGCCGACTTAAGTACAAGAAGAGTGAGTCTTCTAACAGTTTGTGGTTTGAGCGCCTCCTGGGAACCAGTATTATATTCCGATGCACCAGTGCAGGTTAGCTGTATCCCTTGGACCTTCACATTGACGATGAAACACAGATATTGCATCGGAATTGAATATGAAAGGCACAATGCAGACTTAAGTACAAGAAGAGTGAATCTTCAAAGAGTTTGCACTTTGAGCGGCTCCTGGGAGACCAGTATTGGATTCCGATGCACCAGTGCAGGTTTACTGTATCCCTTGGACCTTCACATTGACGATGAAACGCAGAAATCGCATCGGAATTGAATATAAAAGGCACAATGCCGACTTAAGTACAAGAAGAGTGGGTCTTCTAACAGTTTGTGGTTTGAGCGCCTCCTGGGAAACCAGTATTATATTCCGATGCACCAGTGCAGGTTAACTGTATCCCTTGGACCTTCACATTGACGATGAAACACAGATATTGCATCGGAATTGAATATGAAAGGAACAATGCCGACTTAAGTACAAGATGAGTGAATCTTCTAAAAGTTTGCGCTTTGAGCGGCCCCTGGGAGACCAGTATTGGATTCCGATGCACTAGTGCAGGTTTACTGTATCCCTTGGACCTTCACATTGACGATGAAACACAGAAATCGCATCGGAATTGAATATAAAAAGCACAATGCCGACTTAAGTAAAAGAAGAGTGAGTCTTCTAACAGTTTGTGGTTTGAGCGCCTCCTGGGAGACCAGTATCAGATTTCGATGCACCAGTGCAGGTTTACTGTATCCCTTGGACCTTCACATTGACGATGAAACACAGAAATCGCATCGGAGTTGATTATAAAAGGTACAATGCCGACTTAAGTACAAGAAGAGTGAATCTTCTAAGAGTTTGCGCTTTGAGCGGCTCCTGGGAGACCAGTATTGGACTCCGATGCTCCAGTGCAGGTTTACTGTATCCCTTGGACCTTCACATTGACGATGAAACACTGAAATCGCATCGGAATTGAATATAAAAGGCACAATGCCGAATTAAGTACAAGAAGAGTGAGTCTTCTAACAGTTCGTTCTTTGAGCGGCTCCTGGGAGACCAGTATTGGATTCCGGTGCACCAGTGCAGGTTAACTGTATCCCTTGGACCTTCACATTGACGATGAAACACAGATATCTCATCGGAATTGAATATAAAAGGCACAATGCCGACTTAAGTACTAGAAGAGTGAATCTTCTAAGAGTTTGTGCTTTGAGCGGCTCCTGAGAGGCAAGTATTGGATTCCGATGCACCAGTGCAGGTTTACTGTATCCCTTGGACGTTCACATTGACGATGAAACAAAGAAATCGGATCGGAATTGTATATAAAATTCACAATGCCGACTTAAGTACAAGAAGAGTGAGTCTTCTAACAGTTTGTGGTTTGAGCGCCTCCTGGGAAACCAGTATTATATTCCGATGCACCAGTGCAGGTTAACTGTATCCCTTGGAACTTCACATTGACGATGAAACACAGATATTGCATCGGAATTGAATATGAAAGGAACAATGCCGACTTAAGTACAAGATGAGTGAATCTTCTAAAAGTTTGCGCTTTGAGCGGCTCCTGGGAGACCAGTATAGGATTCCGATGCACTAGTGCAGGTTTACTGTATCCCTTGGACCTTCACATTGACGATGAAACACAGAAATCGCATCGGAGTTGATTATAAAAGGTACAATGCCGACTTAAGTACAAGAAGAGTGAATGTTCTACGAGTTTGTGCTTTAAGCGCACCTGGGAGACCAGTATTGGATTCCGATGCACCAGTGCAGGTTTACTGTGTCCCTTGGACCTTCACATTGACGATGAAACACAGAAATCGCATCGCAATTGAATATAAAAGGCACAATGCCGACTTAAGTACAAGAAGAGTGAGTCTACTAACAGTTCGTTCTTTCAGCGGCTCCTGGGAGACCAGTATTGGATTCCGGTGCACCAGTGCATGTTAACTGTATCCCTTGGACCTTCACATTGACGATGAAACACAGATATCGCATCGGAATTGAATATAAAAGGCACAATGCCGACTTAAATACTAGAAGAGTGAATCTTCTAAGAGTTTGTGCTTTGAGCGGCTCCTGGGAGACCAGTATTGGATTCCGATGCACCAGTGCAGGTTTACTGTATCCCTTGGACGTTCACATTGACGATGAAACAAAGAAATCGGATCGGAATTGAATATAAAAAGCACAATGCCGACTTAAGTACAATAAGAGTGAGTCTTCTAACAGTTTGTGGTTTGAGCGCCTCCTGGGAAACCAGTATTATATTCCGATGCACCAGTGCAGGTTAACTGTATCCCTTGGACCTTCACATTGACGATGAAACACAGATATTGCATCGGAATTGAATAGGAAAGGAACAATGCAGACTTAGGTACAAGAAGAGTGAATCTTCTAAAAGTTTGCGCATTGAGCGGCTCCTGGGAGACCAGTATTGGATTCCGATGCACCAGTGCTGGTTTACTGTATCCCTTGAACCTTCACATTGACGATGAAACACAGAAATCGCATCGCAATTGAATATAAAAGGCACAATGCCGACTTAAGTACAAGAAGAGTGAATCTTCTAAGAGTTTGTGCTTTGAGCGGCTCCTGGGAGACCAGTATTAGATTCCGATGCACCAGTGCAGGTTTACTGTATCCCTTGAACCTTCACATTGACGATGAAACACAGAAATCGCATCGGAATTGAATATAAAAGGCACAATGCCGAATTAAGTACAAGAAGAGTGAGTCTTCTAACAGTTTGTTCTTTGAGCGGCTCCTGGGAGACCAGTATTGGATTCCGATGCACCAGTGCAGGTTAACTGTATCCCTTGGACCTTCACATTGACGATGAAACACAGATATCGCATCGGAATTGAATGTAAAAGGCACAATGCCGACTTAAGTACTAGAAGAGTGAAACTTCTAAGAGTTTGTGGTTTGAGCGGCTCCTGGGAGACAAAAATTAGATACCGATGCACCAGTGCAGGTTTACTGTATCCCTTGGACCTTCACATTGACGATGAAACACAGAAATCGCATCGGAATTGAATATAAAAGGCACAATGCCGACTTAAGTACAAGAAGAGTGAGTCTTCTAACAGTTTGTGGTTTGAGCGCCTCCTGGGAACCAGTATTATATTCCGATGCACCAGTGCAGGTTAACTGTATCCCTTGGACCTTCACATTGACAATGAAACACAGATATTGCATCGGAATTGAATATGAAAGGCACAATGCCGACTTAAGTACAAGAAGAGTGAATCTTCTAAGAGTTTGCGCTTTGAGCGGCTCCTGGGAGACCATTATTAGATTCCGATGCACCAGTGCAGGTTTACTGTATCCCTTGGACCTTCACATTGACAATGAAACGCTGAAATCGCATCGGAATTGAATATAAAAGGCACAATGCCGACTTAAGTACAAGAAGTGTAAATCTTCTAAGAGTTTGTGCTTTGAGCGGCTCCTGGGAGACCAGTATTGGATTCCGATGCACCAGTGCAGGTTTACTGTATACCTTGGACCTTCACATTGACGATGAAACAAAGAAATCGGATCGGAATTGAATATAAAAGGCACAATGCCGACTTAAGTACAAGAAGAGTGAGTCTTCTAACAGTTTGTGGTTTTAGCGCATCCTGGGAAACCAGTATTATATTCCGATGCACCAGTGCAGGATAACTGTATCCCTTGGACCTTCACATTGACGATGAAACACAGATATTGCATCGGAATTGAATATGAAAGGAACAATGCCGACTTAAGTAGAAGAAGTGTGAATCTTCTTAAAGTTTGCGCTTTGAGCGGCTCCTGGGAGACCAGTATTGGATTCCGATGCACCAGTGCAGGTTTACTGTATCCCTTGGACCTTCACATTGACGATGAAACACAGAAATCGCATCGCAATTGAATATAAAAGGCACAATGCCGGCTTAAGTACAAGAAGAGTGAATCTTCTAAGAGAGTTGTGCTTTGAGCGGCTCCTGGGAGACCAGTATTAGATTCCGATGCACCAGTGCAGGTTTACTGTATCCCTTGAACCTTCACATTGACGATGAAACACAAAAATCGCATCGGAATTGAATATAAAAGCCACAATGCCGACTTAAGTACTACAAGAGTGAAACTTCTAAGAGTTTGTGGTTTCAGCGGCTCCTGGGAGACCAAAATTAGATTCCGATGCACCAGTGCAGGTTTACTGTATTCCTTGGACCTTCATATTGACGATGAAACACAGAAATCGCATCGGAATAGAATATAAAAGGCACAATGCCGACTTAAGTACAAGAAGAGTGAATCTTCTAAGAGTTTGTGCTTTGAGCGGCTCATGGGAGACCAGTATTGGATTCCGATGCACCAGTGCAGGTTTACTGTATCCCTTGGACCTTCACATTGACGATGAAACAAAGAAATCGGATCGGAAATGAATATAAAAGGCACAATGCCGATTTAAGTACAAGAAGAGTGAGTCTTCTAACAGTTTGTGGCTTGAGCGCCTCCTGGGAAACCAGTATTATATTCCGATGCACCAGTGCAGGTTAACTGTATCCCTTGGACCTTCACATTGACGATGAAACACAGATATTGCATCGGAATTGAATATGAAAGGAACAATGCCGACTTAAGTACAAGATGAGTGAATCTTCTAAAAGTTTGCGCTTTGAGCGGCTCCTGGGAGACCAGTATTGGATTCCGATGCACTAGTGCAGGTTTACTGTATCCCTTGGACCTTCACATTGACGATGAAACACAGAAATCGCATCGGAATTGAATATAAAAGGCACAATGTCGACTTAAGTAAAAGAAGAGTGAGTCTTCTAACAGTTTGTGGTTTGAGCGCCTCCTGGGAGACCAGTATCAGATTTCGATCCACCAGTGCAGGTTTACTGTATCCCTTGGATCTTCACATTGACGATGAAACACAGAAATCGCATCGGAGTTGATTATAAAAGGTACAATGCCGACTTAAGTACAAGAAGAGTGAATCTTCTACGAGTTTGTGCTTTAAGCGGCTCCTGGGAGACCAGTATTGGATTCCGATGCACCAGTGCAGGTTTACTGTATCCCTTGGACCATCACATTGACGATGAAACACAGAAATCGCATCGCAATTGAATATAAAAGGCACAATGCCAACTTAAGTACAAGAAGAGTGAATCTTCTAAGAGTTTGCGCTTTGAGCGGCTCCTGGGAGACCAGTATTGGACTCCGATGCACCAGTGCAGGTTTACTGTATCCCTTGGACCTTCACATTGACGATGAAACACAGAAATCGCATCGCAATTGAATATAAAAGGCACAATGCCGACTTAAGTACAAGAAGAGTGAATCTTCTAAGAGTTTGCGCTTTGAGCGGCTCCTGGGAGACCAGTATTGGACTCCGATGCACCAGTGCAGGTTTACTGTATCCCTTGGACCTTCACATTGACGATGAAACACAGAAATCGCATCGGAATTGAATATAAAAGGCACAATGCCGACTTAAGTACAAGAAGAGTGAATCTTCTAAGAGTTTGTGCTTTGAGCGGCTCCTGGGAGACCAGTATTGGATTCCGATGCACCAGTGCAGGTTTTGCTGTATCCCTTGGACCTTCACATTG